>NW_015505672.1:617898-819450 GCF_001515645.1 Sinocyclocheilus grahami
TGACATAAAAAAGGAAATTTACTTTTGGTACTTAAGTACTTTTAAAAGCAAGTACTTCTGTACTTTTACTTAAGTAAAAATCTGTCTTTACAACTTTTACTTGTAATGGAGTAATATTTGACCAGCAGTATCTGTACTTTCACTCAAGTAATGGAGTTGTGTACTTTGTCCGCCTCTGCCCACACTTCTGGCTTTTTTTCCCTCAGAATTGACAAACTCGCAATTGTTGAGTTAAATCGAGTTATAAAGTACAAACTAGTAGATATAAACTTGCATTTGCGAGAAAAAAAGTCAAAATTGTTACCAAATAAAATAGGTAAATGTTATGTAAAATGTTATAGGTTTAAATAGTAGGCTGTAACTGTAGGGCTAATAGAATATGTCCGCTATGAACTGCATATGTGAAGATTATTTAGACTTATTGTTTAAATCAAATTTATGCTTTAAAAGTAGGGTAATCATAGCAGGTTTCATCCATAGTGTGTCGTTTAGACATCTGCGTTTAGCTTCGAATGGTATCTTTGACGACAGTATTCTATAAAAATAATTTACATTCCGATTCTGACATCCAAAGGCACAACAATACATTATTTCTCTTATTCCATGGATTTGTCCCGTTTCCCTCCACTTGTTACCAGTGTGTTTCAAGTGACGTAACTGTGACGTCTAAAATTGGATTATGGAACGCACCTACGGTATAATAAATTAAAATGTTGTCTAGATATACAGCTCACTAGTTTTTTGGAACAGAGCGAAGAAAAGGAAGAAAAGACAAGGATGACAAGTGCAAAGAACATAGAATAATGGATATTTAATTACATTTTCAGCATTTTAGAATCCTTCAGAATTGAAATGCTGCTACTTCAGCAAAAGAAGACATCAGCAGTTATGTGAAAGTGAGTGTGCTCAGCTAACAGAGTTTCCTAAACACAACTGTCAGAGCACCAGCTGTGATTGATTCTTCTGTAAATGCTTCTGCTTTTTAAAAAAGGCAGATTTACATTTATTAATGTTAAAATTATTCTTATTAGGTTGTCATAAATGGGCTATTTTTTTACTGTGATTCTGTTAATGCATGCAGTTTATATTTAATGTGGTATTTTAGCATGGATTTAAATATAGATATCTGTAAATGTGGTGTATAGAATCACATTTCTGATCGGATGAGCCACATTCAAAGTCATTATTTATGTGTATATATATATATATATATATATATATATATATACTGTATATAATGAGCCATGCTGCACTGTTGCTTGCTGATAATTAGGTTAGAACTGTATTATTTAGCTATTTCAGTTCCCTTTCATTCGGTCCCTTTTAGACGTGACGTCTCCGTTCCCTCCTTCAGGGAGCGAGGGTTACATACGTAACCGAGATGTTATTTTAGTTAAACTGTTACTCACCAAAAAATGAAAATTCTGTCGTCATTTACTCATCTTCGTGTTATATTCTCTTTTGAGGATTGCAAGAACATTGTGAGCCAAACAACACTGGAGCTCAATGACTTGCATTGTATGGACAAAATAAAAACACTAAGACGTTTCTTGAAATATCTTCTTTTGTGTCCACAGAAGAAAAAGTCATACAGGTTTGGAACAACATGAGGGTGAGTAAATGAGAGAAGTTTTAGGTTAAATTAGGATTTACATTAAATTCCGATGCATTTAACTATTTATTGAATGCTTTTACCATTTTGCTGTTGCCGCTGTTTTATCAAAGGAATTTAAAATTGCCACTTGCTTTGCTCAAAAACACCCTTTACCCTGGTAAAATCACTGTAACACATTGTTTTAAGTGGCTAATTGCTTTAAAACTGTGACCCAGCAGTTAGCTCACATACTCTCAGAAAAAAGGTACAAAAGCTATCTTTAGGGCCTTTTCAAAAGGTACAAAAATGTACCCTTTAGGGGTAAACAAGGTACAAAGATTTACTTTTTGAAAGCGTACCGTCTGACATTGTGAGGCTTATTGGCAGGCAATTCGAGTTTGAATGCAGCTTGTGTCATTTCCTGACCCTGCGTCCCTCTCTCTACAATTATAGGTAGTAGAAAGGTCAGGAAAACACTTGTAGAATGAGAAAACTGAAAATTTAATTTTGAAATAATTGCTTTCATAACCTGATTCTAAAAAAAATAATAATAATAATAACATAAGATGACCTTTTTGCTGATATACAACAGAGTGAGAGTGAAGAATGACAGTGGGTGGAGCTTTAATTCAGCTTTTCTGATCGGCCATTTATGAGGTATCCATCAGTGGAGCGTATCTATGAGGGCGATAAATCTGGCACTGGAAGGACGTGTGTGTTCTCGCCCTCCGAGTGGTTTGTATTGCCTGACTGTCGGCTTGATGGATGGTCTTCCGTTCCTGGCGGGTTCGCCAGGTCTCACGGCAGCAGCAGTGTCAGCATGTAGCTGGCCAACAGCAGCGCCATAAACAAATTTGATTGATGGCTCGGACACGCCCTTTCTACCAGACCTGGACGCAGAGAGATTTCAGGGACATAGACACTTAATGAGAAGAGCCAGGGTAGAAGAAGCTACACATTAATGTCACAAAACAGCGGTGCAGGCTTTAACCCGCTATTATTGCAGTCTGTTGATGTGGAGTGTTTGGGGAGTTTGACAGAAGACAGTGCAGCCTGTCACACAAACCCACTTCACTAAATACATGCGATATGCATATTAATGGACACCATTGAGAGCGAGATCGACACCAAACCCTCATTGACGGAGAGCTCTTCCAGATATCATAAATATGCAAAGATTCCCATTACTTTGCTTGGATGGGGTTTTTAATTTTGGTGGGGGTAATTTATGTATTTAGGCTTGTGAAATGAATGGAGAACAATTGGCAGGTGTCTAATAGGAGTGGGTGCAGCTCTTTGTGTTATTAGTGCATGTAAAAACAGAGGAAAAGTGACATGATGAACTGGGTTTCAGACAGTCGGTGAAAGCATGCAGATTGAAATGTAAATGAAAATCGATCAGTTGTAGTAGGGCCCTTAAGTTGTGACAGACTGTGGAAATGTGGGATTGTTGTTTGTGCAACAATCTAAATGCATTTCATTTGTATTTATCGTGCCAGGTGTTAGGGCTGAGCGATACAGTATACTGAATATTCACAACGAATTAGCTGTTGATTTTGTGATGTTTTTATTTGTCAAATTAGCTTTCTAAATGAACAATGTCATTTGACTAGTTTTGCTATTTTTCCTTGTCTTTTGATTCAATCAAATTTTCAAAACTCATTTTGACAAACCAGTCCAGTTTTTTTGTTTCAACTGAATCAAACATTCATTGCGGCATCATTGAAATAATAATAATGATAATAATAATAATTAATTAATTTTAAAAAAGTGGTTAAGTGTCCATTTTCATACTAAAGACATTTGAATGTAAGTAAATAGTTTTGTTTAATATTATTCATTGTTATATCGGTGCATATGAATAGACATTATGAAATAATATTTATTCTTTGTGGTCATTAAGTTAAAAAAACATGAATTATTTTAAGGTTTTTTTTTTTGTATTTTACTTAATGGCGGAACAATGTAACTAAAATCACCATCATGAACACACGCACACTGTTTCTCAATACTAAGTACTATAAATACTACTATTATTGATATAAATATTATTTATTGAATAATAACATTTCATAAGCCGCTGACGCCCTGGAGCTCACATCTCTGAAAACATCGAAACAAATTTTCAAATAGAAGTTATCTTTATTAACAAACCATTTATTTGAAGTCTAAACAAGTACATTCTTGCCTAAAAAGCTCTTAAAACTACATTCTGTGACACGAAACCGTATTATTTATAAAATTATAGTGGATTTGGCATCCTCCATGACACTCGCTGTGAGAAATACCTCAAGTGGTGTGATACAAACGGTGAAACTGTTAGAGTTCTGTTTAGAGGTCTTCACGGGTCCACTTGGATCCGAAAACCCAATGTCCGACCCGAGACCCGAGCGGGTTTGGGTCTAAAATTTCGACGAGTACCTCGGACACAGGTCGGGTTCGGTATTAGCGGCCTCGGGTCTCGGGTAATTTCAAATAAACATGCTTTTTCCAAATGAACCCGATTAGACACAAATTATTTTAAACTATCCCGAATGCATAGGTTACTTTCACTTTCGTGTTAAGTGAGGAACGCACATAAAAAAGGAGCATAGGTTTGTAACCTCGCACACAGAAATCATCTTATAGATATGAGATCCATCAGGAAAATCCACTCGCTTCATTTTGCTGCGTGTTCATGCAGGGCTTTTCTTTTTTGTGTGCAGAAGCCTTTCGCCGGAGATCAGGTTGCAGACAATACTAGCAAATCCATGAAGTTTCATGGCTATCGATTTATTTTTTTATCAAACTATCACGTTTATTATTCAAATCCACTGGTCACAATTGAAAGCCGAGCTCAGAAATAACTTGTATCCATCAGGCAGGCACTAATATAAAGTAGCCTAATAATAAATTGTATAAATGTTAAATAAATCAAAGTAATGGAGAAGCGACCAAATCAGTCAGATAGGACACCGGGATTTTTCCTGACTGACTGCGGGGCTGCAGGCTGTACACCCCTCAATGTCGTTTATGTTCGGGTCCAGTCGGGTTCGAAATTAAATGCCTAATTTCATCGGGTCTGTCTCAGGTCGGGTTTTTCTTTTTAAAAAATGAATCTATGCACGTCGGGTTCGGGTAAGAAGTGATTCGGGTTGATTTGGGTCGGGTACAGATTTTAGGACCCGAGAAGACCTCTAGTTCTGTTATCACTAGAATATCGCACTACTCTCAGCCAATCAAATTCGAGGACCAGAAAGAAATGTTGTATAAATAATTAAAATTGTATTTTTGCTTTAACATTTTTTTTTTTTTGGCTGCAATGAAATGTTGGCTCCTCTTCATCCTTTAATGTATCATAAATTATAAAATATATGTATTATAATTATAAAATAAATATCTATTATTAACAAAACATGAAAAAGACAATGTCTTTTGAAGTATATCCCGGAATGATTCATTAAAAGATTTTAGTATTTTTGTTTTATTTAAGAGATATTAATACTTCTGCTGCATACAACAATAGAAGTACAACAGCTCATAATCCCGGAATCATTGCTCCTTCCTGTATCTTTCCACTAGTTTCAGCACTGTTTCCATCTAATTGTTTTTGTGGTAAACTATGTTTGGCATGTGCTATCACTGAGGGAACAGAGGAAACACTTTCTGCCCTGCTAAACATCCTTTGCGGTTGTTTGGGTCTGGCTGTTTGACTCTTTATAAAGAGTTACACTGGTGTTCCCCCTGAGAGGATGGGCGAGCAGGGAGACGAGAAGAATGGCTGCTTTGCAGATTGCTTTGAGGATAGATTGCCAGTTTCAAACTGCCATAGACACAATCAAAGTCTCATTGCAGCAGAGGTGATTTTCTACATCCCCTACTTGTCGCATCAATCAAAATGCTTCTAATGAAATAACACATTAATCCCTGATGCACAATGTCTGGGAACAAATGTCCTATTCTTTGCATGTAATACCAATGACATTGAGCTCTTGTTGTTGTTTAATCTTTTAGGTCTTTGCTTATTATCTTTTAGAGGTGCCTAAAATTAAAGTGCTATTCAGACAACTTTTTTTCACTGTTTTTTAATTGTTGGTCAGTGTACTCATGTGTTAGAGACGGATGTCTTTGGCCGTTGCATCATATCTTTTTTTGGTGTTTTACAGTGTCTCCCTTGTGAGCTTGTTTTGTAACAGCAAAGCAAACTGCAAAATTCATCTTGAGACCCCTGCAATCTTTTTTTGTTGTGCTCTTTTTCAACGTTTTTGAATGCACAAACAGTCGATGTGTTCCTGGATCAACATCTTTTGTCCTCTCAAACAGATCATCCCTTTGATAATTTAGATTTATTCTAAAATAATACATTTCACAAATAATTACATAAAAATGGCAAGTTACTATAGAAGCCGAGTTTATATCTCGCAGTTTGGACTTTTCTTGCAATTCAGCAATTTTTGCAATTTCTTGCAATTATTCTCAGAATTGCATGTTTATATGAAAAAAAGTCAGAATTGTGAAATATAAACTCAGAATTGTGAGGAAAATGTCAGAATTGTGAGATAAAGTCATTTCCATAAGTAACACATTGAATTAAACGTGAAATTTTGAAGTAGAAGGACTAAAGTTGTATTTTCTTGTAAAACATAATACTCCAATCATTTTTGAAAAATATTTCTTTTTACCGTGTACATTTCAGAGAGGGATTCTTATTGATATCTCTTTCTCTTGAAGTGTCCTTTCTTTATATCTCTCCAATTATCAACCTTTCGCATTTTTTCTTTCCCGCTCTTACCTTTCTTAAAAGTGCTCTTGGTTGTTGTGCCAATTCGTTTGAAATGGTAAGACCCCTCCAGCCTCTTGTTTGGTGATTGTACGCAGTGCCAGAGCTCTCTGCAGGCCTAATTAATCTATCCCTGATGCAGGTAGGAGTAAATTATCACAGGAGGACATGGTATCTTCGGGGGTGGACACACTCCTGTGTTCTGTATGACGGCGCGTGTGTATCCGTGTTGAGGTTAGGGTCGTTGCGTGTTCCCCGTCTCTATTTCCAGAGACCTCAAAAGGTGGTTTGATCTCTGCTAACAAGTAGCTAGAGACTGAAGAACCATTGATTCCTGGCATGATAAATTCAAGAGGCCGGTCTTTCTACTGTCTGCTCTCTTGACTTCTCTAGTCCCCTGAGAGACAGTTGGCAGGTTAAACCAGACTCTTCGCTTTACGTTTTCACCTGGATATGTCAACAATTGCACGGTAGTGTGTTGTTGTGGAGTCATGCAAACATTAGCTCCTTTTATAGATTATCTGGATATTTTCTAATGATACTACTTTTTTAATGTTATTGTTAATCTTGTTTATTTTATGTATTTAGTTTTTTTGTTATTATTATTACCATTGCTGATTTTTAATTTTACAGCACTTTGGCTGAATATCTCTTGTATTTAAAAATGCATTTAAAATCTAGATAGATAGACAAACACATACTCTGGTTATTTATTTACCACTAATACCATTGCTTTTATTTTATTGTACAACACTGAATGTCTGTTGTATTTGAATGTATATTTACAGTTTTTCTCAATTGCTTTGGCACATTTTTCGAAACAATCTTAACATTCTCTAAACTGTGAGTGCAAATGTCACAACTGTTTGCTGGAACTTCAGAACTTTATTGCATGTCTGCAAAATGTAGTTACTCACCCAAAACATTTCATCCATGCTTCAAAACCTAGTTATCGTGTCAGTAATTTGGCCAAGGCCACCAAAATATAAAGTATTTTTGTCATCACGTGAGCCACACTGGTCAAAATGTTTAGTTGTTTTTTCACCATGACAGTCAACCATGGAAATTAAGGTTTTATAAAAAAAAAAATCTGATATTTGTTGAGAAGAGTCAATAGTACATAGAAAATAAATAAATAAAAGTATATGAACATTTGTATTTATGCAGTACATTTATTTTTGTACAAATGCATTACATATAAGTGAAATCTTGCTTGTCCAATTACTGTACATTTCTTATGTTACCACAAATACTTATTTTGAATACTTAAAACAAATTGTCTTGGTGGACATCCTGTCGCTCAGGCCAAAGATTTTCATCAACATCACATCTGATGTTTTCCATTGCCATGCACCGGGGGAAAAATCTCCTTGAATGCCGTACCCATCCCCTGCAATGATCAGCTGTGATGTCCTCACATGCAGCATTCATGGCATCCAACAGAGACATCTGATCTTGTGGTCTATGATCATATACTTTCCACCTCCATGCTGAAAAAAACTCTTCTATTGGATTACAAACATTTATAAATATCTGACATTACAAACAACGTCAATGTCAGATATTTATGGAATATACATGCGTGTATACCAAGTTTTCATAATTGAATGGATCGTTTTGAATGTGATGGCTTACATCAGAAATGTGACATTAAACTCAGAATTATGATTTTTTTTTCTCAGAATTCTGAGTTTACATCTCGCAATTCTCACTTTTGTGTCAGAATTCTGAGTTTACATTTTAAGATTGTTACTTTTTTTCTTGCAGTTGCAAGTTCATATCTCACAAATTGGATTTTTCAAAATAGTTTTTTTTTTTTTTTTTTTTTTAAAATTTTGAATTTTTGATTTTTTTTATATTTTCTGTTTTATTTATTTTTTTGTTTTGTTTCAATTGTCGTTATGTTTCAATTTTTTAAATAGTTTTTTTTTTTTTTTTTTTTTACAAATGTGCAATTCTGACTTTTTTCTTAGAACTGTGACATATAACTCAGAATTGCTGTGTATTAATTTGCAACTCTGAGAAAAAAAAAGTCCAAATTGCGACATTAAACTTAGAATTATTAATTGTTTATCCAAATTCTGAGTTTACATCTCGGAACTCTGACTTTTTTCTCAGAACTGTGAGTTTAAGTTTTTTTTCTCACAATTGCGAGTTTTTATCTCACAAATTAGATTTCTCAGAATTGCACGTTTTTTTACAATTGCGCAATTCTGACTTTTTTTCTCTGAATTGTCCATTTATATCTCGCAATTCTGGAAAAAAAAGTTAGAATTGTGAGATAAAATGTCACAATTACCTTTTTTAAACAAACTTCCATAGAAAACAGTTATTTTAAACTGTAATAATATTTTACAATATTACTGTATATTTGATGAAAATACTACAAATATTACTGTATTTGCAGTGAAAATGTATTCACCACATTCTTGTATTTCGAATCAACACCAGTGTCAGTGCAGCAAACCGTCGGGAATTCATCAGAAAATTTCTGCATGTTGCATGAGTTGGTGTTGTACTGGAAATCTATAATGTAAAGCATGAACAGAGCAGTTCCCTAGGATGCCGCATTGTTCCTCGGCATCTCCTGCCAGCATTTCGAGAACCTCACAGACTGCCGGCTGTCAGCCTTTGATTTGAAAAAACTGTAGCTGTTGCCCAGTACACTTGATACAGAATACCACTGTAAATGATTTATTCATGAATTGCTTTTTTCCTTGTGCTGCTTTAAGGAAAAAAATTATGTTGACTATGCAGTTGGTCAATATTTTTCCATTCTGTAATCTGGTTACATACTAGGAAAATGATTGCCTTGCTTGATATCAATTAACTTATATAATTATTAGAGACTGAATTAGTGCATTGATTGCTGTGTAGAGGAGCACAAGGGTGGTTTTATTAAAAACGGCTGAGGATCACCTAACTTTTTCACCATTCTGCTCCATTGTATGTTTGATCACATACTATAGTATAAAGCAAGGTGCCCTAATTTTTAAAGTTGAATTTAATATGGTGACAAACTGTTCTGTGTTAATTAATAAAGGTGTTTGGATTAATTTACATACAGCTGAGGCCAAGAAGTCACTAGGGAAGGTGCTGGTTACACAATTTGATAGTTTAACACTTCAAACAGCTCATTAAGATTCTGCAAAGAATCACAGGTGTACATAAAGATGTGATATGAATAAGGGACTTATGTCACCTCCAAGGACCAAAAATGTGGTTCATGTTCAAACATGCTTTGAATATAAATTCAAAACTGTTATCGAGTTAAATAGGAAGGTAATGGTTAAATGTGAGTGGACAGAAAGTGTGAATTTTCTGTTCAACAAACGTGTGATTTTAACCAATTTTCTTGTCACAATCCCACAAAACATTTGCATAATCCCAACGCCGGTTCCACTTCAGAGATGAACCTAACTGATTTGTTTTGTCATCGGATCCCTGTCCGTGCATAATTATCAGAATGTCTCAGACGTCGCTGCCCTTTCAATGTCATCACACATCGATTCACGTTCCGGCGCCATGGGTTCATCTGACTCTGATATGCTGTGATTAAGATAATTAATCTGAAATAAGGATCTTCATCTGGATTTGGCGAGAAGTAATTATAGCAATGATTTGCAAGCTATCAGAATGACCGCGGCATTATGGCCGTATGGCACCGCAACCAAATCAACGCAGTGTTGCAATCAGACACGCTTCACTTGAACCATTACTATCGCTCCCCCTCTCTAAACAACCGCCGCAGCTTTTGCTCTGTGTATTATGAACACCCTGTTATTTCATATTGCGGGTGGATCAGCGTTCGGCCGAGTTCAAACAGAGAGAAAGATAATTGAGTGGATAATCATTCATATGGTTTTGCACCCGAATTTAGCCATGAACTTTTGAAGCAAGGATTCTGATACACTGGCTCTGAATTATTGTGCGCTTTGACAAATATTGTGGGCAAATGTGATGCAATTTAAAATAGTAGCTAAACAATATTTCCTTTTGCGATTAAGCAAGGTCAGTGTATTGACACAGAGGTCATTAAATAGTTCATTGAGCCCTCGAATGGTCATGTTTGCCCTAATTGATTACTGCTGATGCTGTAAGTGTTAATAACACTGACTAATGCCAAAGCTTAAGGGAAGGGTAATTATGTTTTTACTGTATTAAAGAACATCTGCATTCAACGTGTCGAAAAGAAAGTGCAAATGTCATTTTTTTCTCCATTCTGATCTGTTATGATAATCTAAACTGTATGTGAGGCAAAACATGTTCTTTAAATTAGTATTGAATTAATAGAGTCTGTACTCGAACAGCCACCATAAACAATGCGCTGACCATAAACCACACACAAGAAGGAAATTTAGATCAGACATCTACATTTGACCATGTAACATACCAAATGCTAAGACATTTTATAATTAATTTACATTTTTCAAGTCAACACACACATTTATTTAATTTTATTTTCCTTGAATGTAGGGAGTCTGTAGGGCTCATATATACACAAAAATTTTACTTTTTTAATTATGTTTCCGTTTCCATTTTAATGAATTGGTTAATGATCTGTTAAGCATTGAATAATGTATAAGGTCTGTGGGCCTGTAAAAGTTAAAACTCCTTTATTAAACAAATCCGACCATTTAATTTGTAGAGCAATGACTAACTTGAATGTGGCCTTCTTTTTTTTAAAACTACTGCACCATTATCACAAGTAAAGATTACAAACCAAAATATATATATATATTTTGAGGTGATATCATTTCTGTATTCATCCACACTTTATCAAGTTGAATAAATCTTGCTAATATTGGTGCTTTTACACTTTTGGGTGTTAGTATCAATATGTTAGTCTTAAGGTTATCTATAAGGCAGTGTGCTCCAAAACAGTGACAAAATTCGCATTTAGAAGATATTCAAAGCTTGCAGTTCGTCACTTCCGCCAAAACGGCTCAACGATTTTTTTTTTGACGTCACTTCGTACTTCAGCTTCTCATCAAACTTTCTGTCCAATCAAATGCTCTCTAGAATCTGAAGCGCCCGCCCCCTACACTATAAAATAGACACTGAAGCCGCGGCTGAAATCGGTCACTTGTCCACAGAATTAGTATTTTCTGTACAGTGAATAGTGTAAATATGCTTTCCATTGAGGGAAAAAAAGAAGTCTGGTTTCGCGCTGTGTCACGCTAACCACCGCACCACACACACACTCTGCTTCGGTCCAGAGACACAGCACGGAGCGGATCATTCTACACAGAATGCTATATTTTATAGCAATATGGATGAGATTGTGGCTGGCATACCCTGTCAAATGCGGCTTTACGGAGGAGCTCAATGGCTCTGAACGGCTCTAGCCCAAGCTGGGATATAAATTAACGCTATTGGCTATTTTAAAAAGGGGCGGGGCTGCTTGATATATCCCGCCCTGTCTTCCTGTTTCAGTTAAAATGACGTCAACACATACAGTAATAATTAGTGTTTCTAAGCATTTCAGGGGACCTTTAAAGGTGCTGTATGTACGATTGACACCGAGTGGTTAAACTAGGTATTGCAGTCCAAATTCAAAATATTGGCCCCTCCTCCTCAGACTTGATGCACACGCAGGTTGCCAGATTGACGACACCAACAGGAACGAGTGCACTTGACGATGAATGAAATGAAATACGCTGTGTTTTCTGCAAACTGGCAACCCGGAGTGCCGAAATACAATTGGGTAAACTGGCAGTGGGCGGGTTTCACAAACCAAAACCGAGCTCGACATTCCGGCCCGGAACGCACATTTTCAAAGGACAATAACTGACTGTAGCATTGTTTTTCAGATGAACAAGTATGTTAACTTAGCATGTTTCTTAAATATCTGCAAACATATTATGGTATTTTTATGCTTTAGTAGAGTAAAAAACTTACATACAGCACCTTTAAATACTCAACTTATAAAAGTTTAGTTTGGATTCAAAAAGCCTTGTGTAGTTAGAAAAGCATTTTTGGCAGTTCTTTGCCATGTGCCTGTCCATAATGTATATCCATGACTGTATATTTTTGAAATCACAGTTCTTTGTTAATGTAGGTTAAAGTTGTTTTTTCATTCTTCTGAGGTTCAGGAGCACAGAGACAGAGCAAACATTTCTTTGTACCTCTCCTCTTCATCCTTCCTCGTACCTTATGTCTCTCCCGCTCTCTGTCTCCTCCCTGCCTGCTCCCTCTTCCTCCGTCTCCCAGAGCAGTGTCTTTTAAGTATCTTGCCGTCTTCTCTTCTCTCCTCTCTTTGGGTCACAGACATCAAAGAGAAGTGCGCAGAATGCCTCTTTATTCTGACAACAGCCCGAGAGAGTATCTGACTGCAGAAAAGGCAGCGGCGGTGACACAGGAGAGGGGAGATGAGCTAAAGACGTTTATTGTAAGCAAAAAAATAGGATACAGTTTAATTTAACGGTCCATTAACAATCTATTAATTTCATAAATATGCGAGTGTGTGATTAAATGAAGAGGTGGTATTGTGACGGCGGTGACTGAGATCTGAAATGCATTTTGTATGCACGTCTGTGGTCTTTTAATGAATGGCCGTGACGGATCTGAGCAAGGTGATGTGACAGGTGTCAATCAAACAGACAAAAGTACACTCAATGTTGTCAATGCAGTCAGTCAGTGTTGTCATGGAAATGTGCTCAGATCGCATAATTCTGGGTGTTCCTGCTGCTGGTCCTGTTGAGATGAATCCGAATGCTAACGGAATGCTTTCTTGAGGTATTATACACCTCCTTGTATTAACAAGCTCATTTAAAGGGATAGATCACACAAAAATGAATGTCATTTACACACCCTAACTGCAAACCTGTATGAATTTCTATCACCTGCAGAAGATAGTTTGAAGAATGCTGGTAACCAATTGGTTTCGGATTCTATTGACTTTTATTGTATTTTTTCCCATACAATGGAAATCAACTATTTACTCACCCTCATTCCAACTCTGTTTGACTTCATATCATCTGCCAAAGAAGATATTTTGAATAATGCTGGTAACCAAATGGCTTTTGTTCCCATTGACCTCCATTGTATTTTTTTCCCCATACAATGGAAATCAATAGGAACCTTATAACTGTCTGGTTACCAACATTTTTCTGATTATCTTCCTTTATGTTTCACAGAAGAAATAAGCTACAACATTATGGTGAGTAAATGATGACAGAATTGATATTTTCGGGTAAAGGATCCCTTTAAGCAATCTGTAACCTCAGGTGTTACTCCCTTTTTTTTCTCTTCACATCATTTGAAGACTAAGAGTTTCTGGATCATTCTGCTATGAAAGCAGCACAGCTTCGCTCTGATAGATGATCCACTAAACTGAGCAGAAACCTTGAGTGTCAGCCACAAAACCTTGAGACGGGGAGCACATAATGAACCTCCCCTTCAGCAAGCCAAAGAAAGAAAGAGGGGGAAGGATGAGAAGAAAGACGAGATAAATAGACAAGGCTTGGAGGAGAGGGAAGCATTAGCATTAGTATGGCTGCATCCTAATTCACATCCTTATACTTCACACCAAAGGTATGCTTCTCTCAAAGCAAAATACATAATTTAAATACATAAATACATACAGTAGTTATGGACAGGAGGGTCATAACTACATTAAATATGGGTTCACCTGCAGTGAGGATAAATACATGTCAGCTTTTGACAGTTCAGTTCAATAATGAGTCAAGAAAAGATGTGTCCCGCTTCTGAATATGCCTACTTCCCTAATGTAAAGTACGCCAAAGTGAGCAGAGGAGCCATCAGATTGGAAAAGTTGAAAAATGTAAAATAACTGAGTGGCTATTTTTAAGTATAAGTTCTTCGAGTACCATATTAAATTGTTCATGTTATAATATACACTGTTTGGAGTAGGTAAGATTTTTTAAATGTTTTTGGCTCACCATGCTCACCATGGATGCATTTATTTGATTAAAAATACAGTAAAACATTAATATTGTGAAATATTATTACAATTTAGGTTTATTTTTTTATTATTTTAATATATTTTAAAATGTCACATGATCCTTCAGTAATCTTTCTTATATGCCGATTTGTGGCTAAAGAAACCATTCTTATTGTTATAAATGTTGTTAAAACAGTTTTTGATGCTTAATATATTTTTGGAATTCTTTCAGGATTCTTTGATGAATGGAAACTTTAAAAAAAAACAGCATTTATTTTGAACAGAAATCTTAACATTATAAATGTATTTTCTGTCACCTTTGATCAATTTAATATGTCCTTTCTGAATAATAGTGTTAATTTCTTTTAAGAAAAAACTAACTGTATACTAGCTGTACTAACCACAAAATTGTGAACGGGTGTGTACTTTAAAGGGATAGAATGTTGGTAAACAGTTTCTAGTCCCCATTGACTTCCATAGTATTTTTTTCCATACTGTGGAAGTCAGTGACTACCAGTACCAGCAAGTGTTTGATTACCAATATTCTTCCAAATATCTTGTTATGTTCAGCAGAAGAACAACAACAAAAAAGTCATAGGTTTGGAACAACATGAGGGTGAGTAAAGGATGACAAAATTTTCATTTTTTGGATGAAGTATCCTTTTAATGTAATTTACCCGAGTAAATTAATTTATAGTTGTTGATATTGCATCACAAGTCAAAGAGCATACATGTGCACACCTCTTCAGCAATCAAAATATACATTGCATATCATACTGAAAACAGGAAGATCAAGTTGTGTGCATTTCATTATGGGATATAGTACCCAGTGTAACATTTTACACATCTAGTCACCTGGGTGTTCCATGTGTGTAGAAAATTTGCATACTACATAAACTTGCTACATACTGCATAAACAGAAGTAGAGTATTATGGTAAAATTTTATTCTCAACATAACCTTTACGTTTGTACTGTATAGGACATGCAGTATGAGAATTGGGATGCAGCATGTGTGTTTGATAGAGTAAGAGAGAAATAAAGAGAGAAATGTGTACTTACAAAGCATGTAGCGTCTGTCGTTAGCTACCAATTGGAAGTAACATACTGCCTACAAGAGCAAATTAGCCTCCAGGGAGTTCTTCATCTCAAATTGAAATTGACAGCAGGTAACACTCACAAACTCATTAAAATACCTCTGGCAGAGGTCGGCCTTATGCTGGGCCAGCGCAGGCCAGACAGGCTATCAACAGGGGGGGGGATAAATTAAATATTTAATCCATGGCTGGAAACAGGGAGGAGTTTTGTTTCTGGCCTTTTGAATTATTTCATCCAGTAACTTGTCCAAAGCGTTCAAAAGTGTTCTGCATGGTGCGACCTGCTAAGTTTAAACGCTGCGATGCGCTGAGCTGTGCTTTATTGCCAGTAATGTTTTTTTAGCTGCTTGGTTAGTGCGTTAAGAGGCGAGGCGCTGTGATAGATCTCATTTAGAGAGTGCTAACCTGATGATCTTAGTAAATTTGGCCACATATAGCCATTTGTGCACCGCTTTTGAGGCATTTGGCTTTCAGAGCCTGCTATGCAGACAAGTTTTGGTCTGTTTGGATGAAAGCATGTGCCACAGTGTTCGTCCCAGCCATATGGCAAGTGCTGGTCATTAGAGGTGATTTTTATTTCTCTCTCTCTCTCTCAATTCCTGACTAGTGGCACAGCTTGTGTGCTTCAGCCATTTAGTATTTGCAATATCGACTGTTGATCTTTTCTGATTGGGTTTAAAGAGTCGAGCAGCGTGCGGTGTGTGGCATGCATGAAGGGAATTAGGTGTCTCTCAGGCAACTCTTCAAATCCAAAACAGTGACTGCTGTGATAGCTTCTTCACGTGTGACTGATATGAAACGCTTCACATAGGTAGCAACTCGTCGCACAACCTCCATTGGAAACAGTTGTGAGCTTCATGGGAAGAGCACTATTGTGTGGAGTTTCGATTTATACACGTTTAGGCATGTTTACAGAAAATAGATGTGTACGCTTCTGTTTTTTTTTTGTTTTTTTTTAAACTGTATGAATCACAATTGATTGCAATAGACATTTGTGTTTTTAAGCTAACAACCCAGTGCTCTAATAAGCACAAAAATACATAGCACATATTGTACATACAGTATATAGTAATAAGAAAAGAATGTTATACTTTTCTATACCATTTATACTGTACTGTAACTTATGTTTATGTGTATTTATAGGGTCTGAAATATTCGGTTTGTAATATTAATTTTACTAATGGGAGTCTTTCATTTTGACCTATTACATAATGTAAAGCTGTTTTTGCACTGATGCAAGCTTGTCATTCATGTTATGTATAAAGTTTTGGTCATCAAGTTGAAGTGACTTGTATTTTTATAGAGTATTTAATTAACATTATTTATCATTATTGCATGCATTGAATAAGATGATAAATTAAATATTTAATCCATGGCTGGAAACAGGGAGGAGTTTTGTTTCTGGCCTTTTGAATTATTTCATCCAGTAACTTGTCCAAAGCGTTCAAAAGTGTTCTGCATGGTGCGACCTGCTAAGTTTAAACGCTGCGATGCGCTGAGCTGTGCTTTATTGCCAGTAATGTTTTTTTAGCTGCTTGGTTAGTGCGTTAAGAGGCGAGGCGCTGTGATAGATCTCATTTAGAGAGTGCTAACCTGATGATCTTAGTAAATTTGGCCACATATAGCCATTTGTGCACCGCTTTTGAGGCATTTGGCTTTCAGAGCCTGCTATGCAGACAAGTTTTGGTCTGTTTGGATGAAAGCATGTGCCACAGTGTTCGTCCCAGCCATATGGCAAGTGCTGGTCATTAGAGGTGATTTTTATTTCTCTCTCTCTCTCTCAATTCCTGACTAGTGGCACAGCTTGTGTGCTTCAGCCATTTAGTATTTGCAATATCGACTGTTGATCTTTTCTGATTGGGTTTAAAGAGTCGAGCAGCGTGCGGTGTGTGGCATGCATGAAGGGAATTAGGTGTCTCTCAGGCAGGACTTCAAACTCGCTTTCTAGCGCTCATCCAAAACAGTGACTGTGATAGCTTCCTAACTGTGATGATACTTCATGTGTGACTGATATGAAACGCACAACCTCCAACGTAGCAGCTCATCGCACAACCTCCATTGGAATCAATTGTGAGTGTCATGTTCTTCATGTGAAGTCTTGTTCTTCATGTGTGGAGTCTTTTTTATTTATAGTGCCTTTGACACGTTCAAACATGTTTACAGAAAATAGATTTGTACGCTTCTATTTTCTGTAAAGTTTTTTTTTAACTGTATGAATCACAATTGATTGAGATAGATGTTTGTGTTTCTAAGCTAACAACCCAGTGCTCTAATAAGCACAAAAATACACAGCACATAAATACAGTATATATGGTCAAATATGCTATAATAAGAAAAAAATCTGCTATGTTCTTCTGTACCATTTGTGCTGTACTGGAATGTATGTGTATGTTTATGTGTATTTAAAGAGTCTGAAATATTCATTTTATATAATATTAGTTCTACTGATGCTTTCATTTTTACCTGAAGTATTACATAATGTGAAGCTGTTTTTGCACTGATGCAAGGCTTATCATTCATTTGTTATGAATAATCTTATATTGTTGGCCATCAAGTTATTTGTTATTCATCATTATTGTATGTACCAAACAAGTTATTACATTAAACAGTTTTTGGTTGAATGTGCTGCATAAAAAACTATATTGTGTGATATTTTCTGTTACTGTGATATAATATATATATATATACTGTGATATAATATTTTAGTCATACCCGCCATCCATAAATGTATTTATAATATTTAATATTTATAATATTTTATAAAAATATTAAATATTTATAATATTTTATAATTTTTATCTATACTGTTTCAGTATTGAATTAAGTAGTTCTTTATTCTCTTCTGCTCACCAAGGCTGCATTTATTTGATCAAAAATTTTTATCTATACTGTTTCAGTATTGAATTAAGTAGTTTTTTAGTAGAAGTTTATGTAGTAGTTTTTTTTTATTCTCTTCTGCTCACCAAGGCTGCATTTATTTGATCAAAAATACAGCAAAAACAGTACAATTTAGAAATATTTACTGTTTCAGTATTGAATTAAGTAGTTCTTTATTCTCTTCTGCTCACCAAGGCTGCATTTATTTGATCAAAAATACAGTAAAAACTGTAATATTGTGAAACAATATTACAATTTAAAATAGCTGTTTTCTATTTTAATAAATATTCAAATGTAATTTATTCCTGTGATGTAAAGCTGAATTTTCAGCATCATTAATCCAGTCTTCAGTGTCCCGTGATTCTTCAGAAATCATTCTAATATGCTGATTTGCTGCTCAAGAAACATTTTTCTTTATTATCAATGTTGAAAGCAGTTGCTCTACTTAATATTTTTGTGGAAACAGTGATACTTTTCTCAGGATACTTTGATGAATAGAAACTTTAAAGGACATAATTTTTTGTAGCATTGTAATGTCTTTACTGTCACTTTTATCCAAATGAATGCATCCTTGCTGAATAAAAGTATCTTTTCTTAAAACAAAAGTCGTACTGACCCAAACTGTTTAACAGTAGTATATAATTGAATTTCATGCATTCGATTTTGGCATAAAAAAGTTGCTTTATAATGTGGTCTCAGTGTAAAACAGCCCCTCTCACTCTTTTGCATGGTCATTCCTTCTGCTTTCTTCATTCTCTTTTTTTTCACCCGCATATTCCCCTACACTTTCCTTTTTTTCCCTTAAATACTGGGTCAGGCTACCCTTTCCTTATCCTCTCCTGGTCATTCCTCGTTTTAGCCTTCAACCATCCTACATCCTCTCATATACTCTTCCCTTCTCTACCTCATCCCCCTGTGTGTGGGTTAGATGTATAAGAAGGAAAAGGCCTAGGCTTGTAGAACGAGAGGCCTAATGAAGAATGTATCGATTTCCTATAAGAAGGATTTAATCAAAGTCCCACGACACATCCACTGGGACAGAAGCCTCGCTACAGCACCAAATTACACTTCATACACCATCTATTTTTCAGCCACGGCGATAAATGGAGGTGCCGAGCAGATAGATGAGAGTCCCTCCAGCTCGTTCATCATACCCAAACTAGAGAAGGAAAGCAAAGTGATTGAGACGGGCAGCAACAACAGCCAATGATGAATAGACCGGGGAGGTGTCGACAGGGCGGGAACAGTATTCACCATTGGACGAGGGAGCTTTAATTGAATTTGGGAAGAGAAGGTTATATAATGAATGATTAATTTGATCTATAAAAAGTATATGACATTATGTCAGGGAGTGCTGTGTTGTTGTTGCATAGAGCATTTATAGTTTATTAGACAGTAAAGATAAGTAATTCAATTGACTGAACTGTTACTATGGCTCATTATGCACTACAGTGGAGGAAAAGTTTATGAGCACAACAAATCTGATGTGCATTTACATCAGCAAAATGCTGTTTGTCAGCAAATACAAGGATTAGCGTTTGAATTTGAATATGCAAATTTTATCCAAACACAAGCAAATTCTATATTTGGCTAATTAATACCATAAAACAATGTCCTCTAAGTGTGATTATCCCTGATTTTGTGAAAATAAAGAAAATATTATTTCAGTATATTAGATTTAAGGGTGTTCTTCTTGAGAAAATTATTCTCTTTGTCACTAGTTTAATATCTGGAAACCTAAGCAATTGCTTACAGTGTTTCTATGGGTCATAAAAAGAACTGTAGAAGTCTTAATTCATCCATCCACAAATCAAGGTCTATAATCGGAGCAGAAAGTCTTAAGTCACAGCATTAAATGTAGAATACTTCAAAAAAATCTCCCGCAGTATTTTTTTGTTTTGTTGTTTAATGAAAATATCGAAACATCCTTAAATCAAGATTTACTTGAGATGCAAACTGAACATATGAAGTCTTTCAAAATTAGAAAACAAAATTAGGCGAGTTGAACAAATTGAATTGAAATGTAACTAAATTAAGATGAGTGAGAACAAACATCTGTCCACTGGGAATGAAAACTTGTTTTACCTTTGAATTAAGTTGAGTTTTATCAAATTTATTTATTTTTGTTTTAATCATAAACTCACTTAATTTCGATCAGTTTCTCATAAAACAAGACTACTTTTTTTGTCACTTTGCTTCTCAAGTAAATGATTTATGAATCTATAGACATTTGCTTGGAAAACAAGACAAAAATATTGATGAAGAGCATCACTTTTTTATAGTGTGATCAGAAGGTACAGTGAAAGGTTTTTTATAATATCTTTTTTAATATTTCCATATTCTAGCAATTCAAGTCATATGTTTTGTTTGTTTGTTTATTTGTTTGTTTGGGTTTTGTTAAAGGAATTAAAAACTAATGCAGATGTGTTAAAAGCAATATTTTAAAACTCTGAAGTGTTGCTAAAACATAAAACCTGCAGAATATACAGTATATATATATAGAGAGAGAGAGATCAAATATATAAAAATCCCTATAATTTTTTTAAGTGAATATGAAATCAAATGTGACCCTATTTTCTCTCTTAATGTATTTGCAGGTCTTATTGTGCACAACTTTTTAAATTTCCATGAAAATTTTATATCTTGCATCGCTTCTGAAACATACTTTTCTCTAGCGTCATGCAGACACTATGCATGCAGAAAAAACTTTTTTGTCAGTAATACAGGATACGATTAAGGGAATACATTTATGGCAATAATAGCATATAATGGTAGATCTGATAAAGAAATGTTTCCACTGAGATACTGATGGAAATGCTCTCAGGAATAAATTAGACCTTTTGCCTCCACATCCCGCATAAAAAGCCTCTTCAAAAGGGGTGTTTCAGTAGAGTAGACCTTCACAATCCAAAATGACAGTCAGGTTTGCCTTCATTTTGATATATTCTTTTTTCGCTCATAAATATGTCATATTACAAAAGCGAAACGAGTTGCAAATGCTGTTGGCTTCAAAGCGTTTTTCAATTAGAAGGTACACACATTTTAGAGACTTTTTCTCCCCTTTTTCTTATCAGGCTACAAATGAAGGGTCTTTTATTTTTGTGTGTTACTATGGTGTCCAGCGCATGCTGTGCTTGAAAGACCCCCACTGGTAAAGTATGCTGTAAATAGTTGTACAATAGTTCATCTGCATTTAGCTACTCCTTGATTGGAGTGGCTGCAGTGCCGTGCCACTCGGCCGAGAGAAGTGAATTTAAATTGTTTTGCCCCAGAAACATCGACTAAATCAAACCTTTATTGTTGTCTGAATATGACGCAGTCACAGAAAAAGAGCAAATGTCCGCTATTTGCCTCGAGAGGTATGAAAAAAGCTAGATTTAAAGTAATCTTTTCTGAACATGTGATTCATGCATGGAAGTCTGATTAGGAACTCATAAAGAATGCGTTTGCACCACAAACCAAACAGAACGTGTGAATGTTTTCTGATGCTATTGATACGTTGTCGACTTTTGATTGCCTTTTAATGTCATATTGTTTGTTACAGCAAAATTTGGCCTTTTTTTACTCCTCTCATTCAGCGATTTGAGGGGGGAAACTCTTCAGGTTGTGCAGTTTTAAAATATCTACAAAGACGCTCCAAACAACAGATGGTTTTATATAGGCCAGTGTGCATTATTTACGATATTCTAATCCAACAGAATAATAAACACCTTTAGAAGAAAAAAAATGGCCAGCACAGCTTTTAGATACTTTCTCAAACTGTGGATTTGTTTGTTATAAACCATTCCTGCATCACAACACCAGTTAGTCCCTCTGCGTTAATCCACACTTGGATTGTCACATCCTGACAAATGGTCCAGCAGTCAACACATGCTATATATAGCGGTCTGCTGGGTGGTCTTTAAAATGCTGCTCTTTTAGTCTCTCTGGCAGTAAAGTGAATTGCATGAGCTCGGATGAATGTTACTGTTGCTTGTC
Source organism: Sinocyclocheilus grahami (assembly GCF_001515645.1). Taxonomy (NCBI): domain Eukaryota; kingdom Metazoa; phylum Chordata; class Actinopteri; order Cypriniformes; family Cyprinidae; genus Sinocyclocheilus; species Sinocyclocheilus grahami. Next base: position 640,108 of record NW_015505672.1, read on the forward strand.
AGATAGAATCGCTGTGCTGGTCTCAAGTGCTCTAGTGAATAGAAGTGTGTGCTGCTAATGCAGTTGTCAGGTCAGTGCTTTTTGCTTGGGTCAGCCTTGATTCTCTTACCTGATGTTTACTCTAAAGATTATGAGATGTCTGGTCAGTTCAGCGGTTGCTCTGGACAGGTCCCTCTACTAAGTCAATTTACTAGCTTTATCTTTAATATTAAATTAATCTTAAATGAATGCATTATTTGAATGCACTGAATATATTTACACTATTGTTCAAACATTTGTGGTCACTAAGAATTTTGTGTTTTGCAAGGATGCATTAAAATGATCAGAAGTGACAGTAAAGATTTTAACATTGTTACAAAACGTCGTATTTCAAAATAAATGCTGTTCTTTTGAACTTTCTATTCATCAAATAATCCTGGAAAAAAAGCACTTAAAATATTAAGTAGCATAACATTTTCAACATTGATAATAGTAATGTTTCTTGAGCAGCAAATCATCATATTAGCAAGATTTCTGAAGGATCATGTGACACTGAAGACTGGAGTAATGATGCTGAAAAATCAGCTTTGCATCACAGGACTAAATTACATTTTAAAATATAAAAATAGATTTTTTTTTTAATTGCAGCCTTGGTGAGCATAAGAGACTTCTTTCAAAAGCATGAAAAAACATCTTTCAAACCCAAAAATGTTTTTATAAAAATCCAAATGGTTGGTTTTTGAGAAGTATTTTTCTCCTACAAAAAGGGTGAAAAAACTTCCCATATATTTAGTTGTTAAAGGGGTGATGAGCTGATAAATCAAGATCAGATCAGATTCCCTTGATCTTTTGACATATAAGAGGTCATTGTACTAGAGGTCATTGTAACTCAAAACGTTCTCGTTAGTCTAAAAACAGCTTATATTGAAGCCAATCTGCCAAAATGACAGGTTGTGCAATGTGCCGCTTCATGACGTAATAGTGTGGCTAAACCCCGCCTCCGCAGAAGAAGATAAACGGCTGCTCCTACATCACTGCCTGTTTAGCTCCGCCCACCGATTCACGCATGTAGCATAAATAATGAGAGGCAAATGCAGGGCTACACAGAAACCAAACGATAAAGATGGTTCCGAAGACAACAAGATGCTGTGCAGTGCCAATTTGTTGAAAAGCACAGTCTTTGCCTTCCGTCTGATCTCAACATTAGGAAAAAGTGGATGAACTTTATTTTTAATGAAGATCCTGACCACGTCAGTTAGAACTTGGCCCTTTGTTCACTTCATTTTAATGCGGATTTGTTTACAAACAAGGCACAATTCAATGCAGGAATTTCAGAATCATACCAATCATATCAGTGGACGTTTACTTCCAAGTCTACAATCCACCACGCCTATTCAAACAGAGCGTTCCTATGAGGGGGGGCCAAAACAGGACAGAAAATAGCCTATTGCTTCTAAATTCTGATGTTTTTTATGTAAAAATCTTGATAACATTATAAGTGGGCCTCATTATTATTATTACAAAATAATAAAAGGCAGTTCATGACCCCTTTAATGTAAAATTGCCTTGCATCCATTCCAAATGTTTTGGTGATAATTCATCTGTCATTTTGTAAAAGCTGCCCTCCTTAGGTAGACACCTAAGTATGGATAGGTTGCATAACATCTTTGCTATGTTGTAGTTGCTAGGGTGTTCTGGGTGGTTGCTATGGAGTTGCTAGGTGGTTACAAGGGTGTACTTGCAGAAAGATTCGCTGAAAAATGCTCACCACTAATGTACAGACAAATGGAGAGATAAAAACCGTGAAAAGTGCTGCTGTTGTATAAATCTGTTCTATTCAACCATGGCAATTGAGTTGATATTTAATTCTTTCCATTGGTTTAGATTTAAGATTTGAATTGTACGCATAATTAAATGCATAAATCTGCTGCAAGCACTTTCTGTACATTTCTGTTTTCAAAAAAGTCTGAAAAATGGAAAAACAAGTTTCCCCAATCAAACAGATGGTCCCGCTCCAAATGACGTCACTGGCAGAGAGCCGGTGTATTAAAAAAAAATGCTTACAGCAGCTTGAAGTCTTATTCATACACAATATATGCACTTTCATATCAGTTGAGTATGAAAGTGTCTGCCAAGACCTTCCTAAAATGTGCTTTGTAAACAATATGTTGAACACTAAAAAGTGCTTAAGTGCATTCACCATCATAAACAACTAAACTAACAATATTTAAAGTATGTAACAAGATTTTTAGCCTATCTTCTGAAGAAAATATGCTTGCTTGTGCAAAAGTCACCACTACATCGCTAAAGTTTTTTGGGTGGTTGCCAGGGAATTTCTGTATGGTTGCAATTGTATTTGGACAGTTTTGTGGTTCCTTTCTGATTCAAGTCCATAGCATTTATGTTAATGCATTTGGCAGACAATTTTATCCAAAGTGATTTACATTGCATTCAAGTTTTACTTTTTTTCCATGCATGCTTTCCCTGGGAATCAAACCCATAACATTGGCATTGCTGTGCTGTTTGAGCTACAGGAAGGCACAAATGGTGCAGGAAAAATTATGCACTTAAGTTTAGCATTTTTCAAAGCCAGTAACCCTGATTATGAGTAATATTATGCAATATAGTAAGTGCCTTAGCAAGCATCACCAATTATAATACTCGCACAGCTTTTCTTGTAAATAAAGCAAGCAAAACAGTCTCTCTTACCGAGATACAATGTTAAGCATATTTATGACTATGCCATGTCACTTTAAAATAAAAGGCTGAGATGTAACATGATTTCTTGTTGCTTTGGGCAATTTTGCTGTAGGCTAATTTGTTTTGAATCTGCAGAGTGAACATGAGGCTAATGGAATTGGTTGTATTTGTCTTATTATGTACAGTCTGAAGCACTTCTCTTGTTATAAAATGTGCATGCATAAAGAACGAGAGGGAGAGGGATTTTTCGCAACATTAAATCTGCATTAACTCTGATAAATCAAGGACCGGCCCCGGCAACTTGAATAAAAAGTGCCAGAGGGCCCAAATCTTCCCTGGCGTCTTAGTGATGGCATGCCCTCTGGCCTAGCTAGTCTACAAAGGCCACAGAAGTGCTGCTGCTTTGTTGATTTAGTAGTGTTCAGCTGAGGATGAGGAAAGTCAGACTTCCCAAAGGAACAGCCTGCGGAGTCCTAAAGCCCAATAATTTTATGATATATCCGGTTGGAGGAGCCACAGCAAGACTTTATCAGCAATACCAGATGTAGCCTGGAGCCATTTAGAGTCTCGGGGAAAAGGTCTTCTCTGTCTCTGGGCATACTTGGATGAGTTTATGTAAAATAGGAGTCTTTTTATTAATATTTCTGTATGTGCTTTGGTTTGGTACAGTATACGTTTTGCACTTATCCATGGGGGGTGAAAAGAGACAATTTTTTAAGTCTTTTTTTTATTGTCCTTTTTTTCTGCATTTGACCACTTTTAGCTTCTTTCAGAGATTCCCTAATTTGACTGTTTGTATAATCTCTTGTGGCATGTTTGGAGTGTGTTTGTATGATCAGATGATCAGATCATGGAAAAAAATGTATAGACTTTTCAACCTAATTCCAAATATATTTGTTTTTGTTTTTTTGGATTAGGATCATTGCAGGAATTTCTGAACACTGAGAAGTGTTATGTATTTGTTAGTGCTGTGTGTGTGTGTGTGTGTGTGTGTGTCTTTCAAATAATGCAATAAAAATGACTCTTTTTGTAGATTACGTTTTACACCAGTAGGTGGTGACAAGCGACTTTCTTTTGAGTCATTGAATCTTTAATTGAAACGATCGTTCAAAAGCGCTGATTCGTCCAGGAACAAATCTCATTTGAATTACATGAGTTGGTAGAACAGCTTAGATTTTGTTTGACTATCACTTTTCGTTGTCGGAGCAAAAAATAGACTAAGTAAGTGGAAATATTGTCCTAAAAATGTACATAAGTTACCCAATATTAACTTGTTGTTTGTTGAACTATTGTATAAAAGTGTCATTACGCTCTCAAAATCGGCCTGAATTTCAACACTCACTATCAGAGTGAAAAATTGTGCAATTACAAATACATAAAATACGTTTTTTTTTAACAAAACGTATTTTATGTATTTGTAATTGCACAATATTTTAACATTACAGCATGTCATATGCAAATGTTGTTCAGACCCTCATAATCCTCCTCGTTTCATGATTTTCATGCCGACACACCAACAGCCAGTTGCGCACTTTTCGTTGTCGGAGCAAAAAATAGACTAAGTAAGTGGAAATATTGTCCTAAAAATGTACATAAGTTACCCAATATTAACTTGTTGTTTGTTGAACTATTGTATAAAAGTGTCATTACGCTCTCAAAATCGGCCTGAATTTCAACACTCGCTATCAGAGTGAAAAATTGTGCAATTACAAATACATAAAATACGTTTTTTTTTTTAACAAAACGTATTTTATGTATTTGTAATTGCACAATATTTTAACATTACAGCATGTCATATGCAAATGTTGTTCAGACCCTCATAATCCTCCTCGTTTCATGATTTTCATGCCGACACACCAACAGCCAGTTGCTCATGTTTTGGAAAAAGAATCCTATTGCACAAAGGAGACAAAGCTGTTTCCTTTTCTCTGTTTTTGGTTTTATGACTAATCACACTGAACTTGACATATAGGTGCCTGTAGCTCAGAGGACACATAAACATATATAACCGCACATATATATACACGAAACATAGCTGGTGCCAGCCATTATAAGCATATTTCCCAGTGCTGCCAACAAGCACGTGCAACCGCAGCACAGATCCAGTAACTCAAACGAGAGAGGAAAACTAATCAATACTGTCATCTGTTCTTCTGCAGCAGCATAAGAACAGATGCTGTTCTTATGCTGCTGATGCTGATGCTGAAGAACAGATGCTGTTCTCCTCGTCATCCAGTTCACAGTGAAGTATGACACCCAGTGACCTTCATGCATCCTTGGGCACCCTGTGTTTATTTTCCTCGGCTAATTATTCTGTGGATTCAGAGGCCACTGGTAATAAGCAAGACATCAGACGCTGACGGGAAATTAGCAAAGCGAGATAGAGAAAAGGAAAAGGAGGGATGAGAAGGGACCTCATCATTACAAGCACACTCGTTTATTCTGCATTCTCTTTTATCTCTGGCAACACCTGCCCTCAGAGTCGAGAAAAAAGAAAATAGAGAATTTGGAGCGGATGCAAGCCTGTTTTTTTTTTGGAGGAGGTAGTAGAGATATAAATTTGACACAGGCAGCCACCAACCGTGCGTATATTCCTCGCTGTGTTGTCTGACTTAAAGGGATAGTTCATCTAAAAATTAAAATTCTGTCATCATTTGCTCACCCTTGTGCTGTTGCAGTTTGACTTTCTCTCTTCTGTGAAACACAAAAGAAGAAATTTTGAATAATGTTTTGGCCATTATGTGTAGTATAATGAGGTTGTCAAGCTCCAAAATCACAATAACACACTGCTAAAATATTATAAAAGTGGTCCTTATAACTTGTGCACTCTATATCCAAGTTTTTTTAAGCCGTATGATAGCTGTGTGTGAGGAAGAAATGAAGACTACTTTATAATGCCTTTAAAGGGGTCATATGACGTTGCTAAAAAGAACATTATTTTGTGTATTTGGTGTAATGCAATGTGTTTATGCGGTTTAAGGTTCAAAAAACATTGTTTTCCATATAATGTACATTATTGTTTCTCTTCTATGCCCCGCCTTTCTGAAACGCGTTGATTTTTACAAAGCTCATCAGTCTGAAAAAGCGAGGTGTGCTCTGATTGGCCAGCTATCCAGTGCATTGTGATTGGCCGAATGCCTCTAGTGTGTGACGGAAATGTTACGCCCCTTAGCATACGTGCTTGCATCCTTTGTAAAGCTTCATTTTGAAGCATCCTGTTCATTCATTGCAACTACTTTTTTTTTTTTACCAGTAATGACAGATATCAAGCGTAGCGTTAGTTCTGGCAGGTCACGTTAGTCAAGCTCGCATTAACTGACTCTCAGCTGATCCCCATCTACCTATAAGAATACGACACCTATCTAAGCATTCATATATAAGGTCCCTCAGTATTATCAGCAGTTTTCGCATTGCTCAATAGCTAATTACACTGCTCCATCCCCAGCTCCTCCTCTGTCAGTCAGGATTCAGCCTTTTGATTCTCCTTTGAATCAGACTAATTCTAAAATGTGTACATAAATTATTGAACTTTAACGATATCTGCAATACATTTATGTTGGTTTTGTTCCGTTTACCCTGGGGCAGGGGTAGGCAAGTTCGGTCCTAGAGAGCCGCAGTCCTGCAGAGTTCAGCTCTGTCAATCTTTGACGATAGTGGTCCTGACAGAACTTATCTATAAACACTTCCCTGTGTGCAAGGTTATGAATGTTTTTTAACTTTTCACCTGCATTTACCATGAATGTGTGAATGTTTGAGTGCTACTTAAGAGTGACTTGTCTATTCATGACGCACTGAAATGGTGCGTTGTAACTTAATCAAGGCCTACATGTTTTTGTTTTTTATGTTTGTAATATGTGTAATTTACCAACTGGAAATATTTAAAGTTGTTTTCGTAAATGTTCAGCATAATTCTACACATTTACACAACCCTTCATCATCGGTACGATTTTTTTTTTTATATTCATGAAAGAAGACTCTGCTTCTCACTAACAATGTTTCAGTAAAAATATAAATGTGAAACATTATTGCAATTTAAGATAACTGTTTTTATTATAATTTATTGTAAAATGTCCTTTATTCCTGTGATGCAAAGCTGAATTGTTAGCATCATTACTCCAGTCTTCAGTGTCACATGATCCTTATTCTATACTGATTTGCTGCTCAAGAAATGTTTCTTATTATTAACAATGTTGAAAACAGTTGCCTGATTAATTGTAATTAACTAAAACAATTTTGCAGCTTAATATTTTAATGTAAACTGTTACATTTCTTCAGGATTCTTTGATGAATTGAAAGATCAAAATAATAGCATTTATTTGAATGACACATCTTTTGTGCCATTAGAAATATTTGTAATTTTGGTCTATTTAATGCATCCTCTCTAAAGAAAAGGATTAATAAAACAAAAACATACTGGCCCTGAACATTTGAACAGTAGTGTGTATTTCTTGTGATATTTTTTGCAGAACAATCTATTCTTCACAATCAGCCTGATTGCAAATTTGCATCAGTTTAATTTTGATCTGGGGTACGCAGTGTAAGCTTTCACTCTAAGACCCGTTGACTGATACTGGCAGTGACATACTGAGCATAACAAGGTTCACTGGGTTGCCAGTATGGAGGTGCACAACATGGAGGTGAGAGCTATGCTTGAGGGACATTCACCAATCAAGCGGTGGTCCGCTCTTTACTCCCCAGAGTGATAACGGTGACAGCGGTGCTGCACAACACTGCGGCGCCAGCAAGTGCGCCCTTGGGTGTCAGAAAGGAAGAGGAAGAAGGCGAGCCAAGATGTGCAATATATGCCAGTTTCAACTCATTTGTACAGTCTGTAGTTTGTGTTTGTTATGATGCTTTGGAAACAGTCATTTTACAATCTACTTTTGTTTATTATGCTTTTAGCAAAACGCAGCCCAGTGCATTCCTCAAAATCTTTTTTGTGCTCCACAGAAGAAAGCTTGTACAGATTTGTGGTTTATTCCTTTAACAATCCAATGCCATAGAAATCTCTTTAGATTCCTGTTTGCTCCACAATTGTGCACATCTCACCCGATACAAAGCGACAGTTTGAGGAGCTGATTGGCTGATGAATTGATGCTTTCCTCAATGCTCACACTCTGATTTAGTTGCTTTGGGCAACAGTGGAGCTTAATTCCCAGGCTGCTGTTTCCAAACACAATTTGATGCTGTTTGATTCCAACAGAGGGCTAGTAGCATCTCAGGGAAAGGTAGCAGACAGTTTGGTGCTTGTTCCGGAAACATCTGTGGTTTGTATGTGAGGTGGGGGGTAGGTGCTCTCATTTCTAATGACCTATTAAGTGACCTCCAAACATATTTGCCTGTCTGTAAAAACCATTACTGATGGATGATTTTGGCACAAGCTCAAATAGAACATACATTTCCCCCATCAGCCACATACAGTACTCAATACTGTGTGTGTGTGTGTGTGTGTGTGTGTGTGTGTGTGTGTGTGTGTGTGTGTGTGTGTGTGTGTGTGTGTGTGTGTGTGTGTGTGTGTGTGTAAAAGAGAGAGTTCAAGCACATGACTTTGTAAAGTCAAACAGAATTCAATTTGTACAGTGTTACGAGTTGATCAAAGGTGGCGTGTGTATAATTGCTCTTTGTGTTTTTACTGTGATAGATTCATGGATATACCAAGGTTTCAGTTTACCTTTACATCAAGTCTTACAGTAGCTAGATTAACCCACAGTCAATGAACCGCAAATAACTACACTGTAATTTTACATCTCAATTTATCTTGCGTTAAGTGTTGAATGCGTTCTGAGGGAATGAAATACTCGTGTGAGCACATTATCCGTATGCTGAGAGTTCAGTTTAAGATGCAAACCTCCAGCACGCTTTAACCTGGACTGTTACTACAAAATGCAACACAGGTTTCAGGTCAGCAGTAAAGGCCTATGAACATTCAGCCCCCCGGACATTGTAATAACCTGGTATTAGTGTGTTGTGCAATGCAAGCAGCTGCTTCTGGGAAACTTGTGTGGTGGGACAGCGCTGCCAAATCTCTGGATAGTCAAACGTTTGTGTGCCAGTGTCACATGCTTGAGAGAGAGATGTGTGCGTGTGTGTGTGTGTGTGTGTGCGCATTTTTGTGACAAATGAGGACATAAATTTGTATAATGACAAAGGTATGACATAGGTATTACAAGGAGAAGGTGACTTTTCAGGACATTACCTCATGTCCCCACTTTTCAAAACGCATATAAATCACACAGAATGGAGTGTATTGAAAATCTGAAATAGCACAAAGTTTCCTGTGAGGGGTAGGTTTAGGGGTAGGGTTGGTGTAGGGCAATAGAATATACGGTCTGTACAGTTTAAAAACCATTACGCCTGTGTATGTGTGTGTGTGTGTGTGTGTGTGAGAGAGAGAGAGAGAGAGAACGTTTGGTGTCTCTATCCCTGACGGATGGCGCCGCTGTTTGACCTGGACTCTATCCAATCCAATCTCTCCTCTGTTAATTTCATCCATTAGACTGTTAAAAAACAGTCCCCTCTACTCACCACATTACTGCTAATTAAATATGGCAGCTTTTAATGTTTTTAGAGATGCCTTAGCTGATGATGTATTGCATGAAAAATGCTAATTATTAATGATCAACAATAATTTACAATAAAATTAATAATTTAATTAAATCTATATAAAAACATTTTGTAAAATTATTAATTAATAATAATAATTAATGTTGTTTTATTAGTAATTTTAAATATTGCATTGTAGGTTCTATAATATGTTTTCCTGCTCATAATCTAATCAGTGAACACAATGAAATCTGCACATGAAAGGTGTTTTAGATGTTTCTACTATGTGTTAGACTGATGTTGTCAAGCATTGAGAAAATGAAATGATACAAGTGTTTGTTTACACTTCTTCTTCTGTATGATGTTTTTACTATCAGAAGATTTATTAGGAAAACCTTTTTTTCGTGACACCAGTGGTGAAATGTGATATGTTGCTCACATTAAATCAACAAATCAAGTATATAATTATTTGATAAGAGGTAGTATCTGGCGTATATCCTTTGAGTGACATACTCTAAAAAGAAAATATTTAAAACAGTTTCACAGAAATTGCTAGTAAATTTCACACACAATTATAAAGAATAGCTAGTAGCACAATGAATTAAACAAGAAATTTTGAAATAAACAATACATTTTGAAGTAGAAAAGTGTAATATTATTGTCTTCTAAAACTTACTACAGTAATGTTTGTTTAATTTATAAAATACAAATATATATTTTTACAGTGGAGTGATCAGCACATTTTGTAAAATAGAAGAAAAAAGATAGCAAATATTTTATTATATATTTTTAATTAAATAATATATTTTTAATAAACATTATGCAAAATACTGTTTCATGGCTGGTAAATTTTCTTAATTCACTCAGAAAGATTATTTTGGATCATGGCTGTGTCTTAGGTAATACATAAAAAAAAAACAGAGCGGTGAAAAATTTTTGTTGTAAAAAGAGAATGCTTTTAAGTTACCTGAACTTCTGAAGTATTTGTAATGTGTGTGTGTGTGTGTGTGTGTGTGTGTGTTTAAACATGCATTTATAATTGTAATATTCACAATGTTCTTATGTTTTCCACAATTGGTAAAAAGTGGGATTTATTGTTTAGAAGTGCAGACACTATAATATTTTTGAAAATATTGTCATTTGAATAATTCTAATAGAATAATTATACTAACATTCAAAAGTTTGGGGTCAGTAAGAGATTTATTTTAAGAAATTACTACTTTTATTCCGCAAGGCTACATTAAATTTATCAAAAAGTGACAGTATACATTTATAATGTATCATGCTTACAATAAAAATATATTTCGGTAGTAATTTACATTTTAAAATATTAAAAAATAATAGTAATATTTAAAATATTAAAATAGAAAGCTATTTTAATAATACTATGTAATAATTAGTGCTGTTAATAAATTAAAAATTAAATAATTAATCACACATTTTTTCTGAAATTGCTATGAATTGCAATTAATTCTACATGACATTAAAGTTTTTAAATATACTTTTATATTGCAATAATGTCACATTCAATCTTCAAATTAATGTAGAAACAACATAAAGACAGTATATTTTTAATATTTGTTTAATGGCATCTTTTTTATGATTGAAGGCGAGTATCACTGATACCAATACTGCTGATGTCTCTAGGAAATTAAATTTTTTTAATATTTAACGATTGACAATTTTATGATTGGTTTATACTACAAACACTTTTTCCATTTTGATCACAGAATAAGGCAGAAAATTGCTTATATTTCATAGTTTCTGTACTGTAATAAATTATATGTCAATTAGCACTGCATCATTCATATATTTAATATATTCTGTGATTTTGATCACAGAATAAGGCAGAAAATTGCTTATATTTAATAGTTTCTGTACTGTAGTAAATTATATGTCAATTAGCACTGCATCGTTCATATATTTTATTTAATTATTACCTGAAGATGACTTGAAAAAACACACATAAACCATATATTGTCACAATCGTGTATTTATTGTCTTCACATTTCATCAGTCAAAACGTTTCTGCTTTTTATTCAGCTTAGCTACAGCGATGTCTGGATGCCTTTGTCCACATTAGGGATTTCTTGGCACGTCATAAGGGGGGACACATCCTCTGCATATTCTACACCCATGGCTACGAGCACAGTATAACGGCTGACCGGACAGGAAAATTTGTTTTTACTGACATATGGCCTAACAACATTTCATCAGACCGCAGTTCACTGTTGTTCTTCTGAAGCTCCAGTGAAAGTCTCCAGTTTCATGTTGCCGTAAAGATGTTCTGCTTCTAAATAAACTCAATTGTTGTCAAGAAAAAAGAACAGAAGCATCAGTTGTGGACAACCTAGCTCTGCCCCTGTGTTAATTGCCTTAAATATTTTTGGTGCGTTAAACTGAAAAAATTAATTGCATGCGTTAATGCGTTTATTTTGACAGCACTAATAATATTTAATTTTTCCTATATTTTTGATTAATCTTTCTGATCCCAATCTTTTGAAAGGTGTATGTTTATATGTTATGATGATATTATGTGTTCATTTAAATGTGTATTTCTAAAGCAAAAAAAAGTTAAAATTGGAAAAATGACAAAGTATCAGTATCACCCTGTAGTTTTTTGTTTTGTTTTTGTTTTATCCGACAAAAATGGCCAATGTGGTGCATCCTTATTTTTCTTTTTTGGTTTCACTTCGATTAAACTCATATGCTAGGGTTTTTCCTATATTTTTGATTAATCTTTCTGATCCCAAACTTTTGAAAGGTGTATGTTTATATGTTATGATGATATTATGTGTTCATTTAAATGTGTATTTCTAAAGCAAAAAAAAGTTAAAATTGGAAAAATGACAAAGTATCAGTATCACCCTGTAGTTTTTTGTTTTGTTTTTGTTTTATCCAACAAAAATGGCCAATGTGGTGCATCCTTATTTTTCTTTTTTGGTTTCACTTCGATTAAACTCATATGCTTGAATGGGTTAATTGTGTGAAAGACATAATGAGGAAAAATGGGAGCGCTGAAACCCACAGCTCATTAAGTTAGCGTGAGTCTTTCAGCCGCATGAATGCTTTCAGTCAGGATGCTGTCCAACATGGCGTGATGTAGGAATCCAGTCCAGTATTTTCCCAGTCTAATCGATCATTTAATTACAATCCATGATCTCTAAACCCTCTGACGCTTTCAACTACCAAACTCTTTAGAAACACTTTAACAGGTGTTAATGGGCCCCACAGAGGCAGGATTTTAAAGGCGAATTCAAGCAAAGCAATGAATTGGCTAGTTATTTCTGCGAGCGGGATGATAGCATGCAGTAAAAAGCACAGTTCAAAAACCTTTATTGCCCAAGTCATTATAACAAGGAAGAAAGAAAGACAGCACATGCTTCAAAGACTTGTACAATCCCCAGCAATGTGAGATGTACAGAGGAGCTAGTAATTAGAGGAGAAACGTCTCTTTCGCACTAAATGACCTTCCTGTTCGCTTGCTCTGAAAACGAACGGCCCTCACAGAACACCTTATTTCTGTCATACCTGAGACACAGTCAGATGACACTGACAGACTTGCTGTTTGGTCTTCACTTTCTCCTGATTTCACATTCAGCGGCACTCAAACGCTGCTAATAAGGAACAGTGGTGGGCCACTTGGTCAGAAGCACCACGTCTTTTAACTTCAGACTTCTTTTCTGTCCTCATAATAAGGTCCAAATACTCTTATCTTCTCATGTCCCTTCATTATAAAATTTAAGAGAAGCAAAGCAGAGCCTTCTCAGAGGAAATCTATTGATTGGAGGTTGATCTTTTGAAATGCAGTCCATTTTACCTCCATGTAATTTATCCTTTGATTGGACTATGAATAGTGGGTGTCATACTAAACATTTATGTGGATCGAATCGCTCAGAAATGACAAATGTTTGAGTTCATAATGAGATCTCTGAGACTCTGAGACCTTTGGTTGTAGAATGTTGGTGACCAAACAGTTGACGGTAGCCTTTGATGTCCATAGTATGGAAAAAGTACTGTGGAAGTCAGTGGCTACCATCAGCTGTTTGGTTACCAACATTCTTTAAAATATCTACATTTGTGCTCAATAGAAACTCATACAGCATTTTTGGGTGAACTATCCCTTTAAGCAAAAGTCTGTCTCACTTTCCTCTCAGTTGAATCCCTTTACAGTCTTGAGATACAATGGCGATCTCATGTGTGATTGTTCGTTCTTATGGCCTGTCATTAACACTTTGATCAGTGTACAGAAATTACAGTTCTGTCTGATTTTACTGCATAGGGCGTAGCTGGTCTTGCCTGTGAGAAATGGAGTACATCAGATGTGCTGTGCTTGTGTCAGGAGAGCTTTGATCACTTATTCATTAATTAGGCGATATATAGGTCAGGGCGTGTCCATGTTCAGGATGATTCATAGAGCAATGTTTGCTCAAGGGCAAAATCAGCACCTTTAAGGCCCCAGATATACTGTAGGTCTATCTATTATATTGCTCTGTGGATTGTCTGGCTTGGGAAGTAATTATATTACCTGACAGACAATATAATTTTTTTATATTTTTTATTTATATTAAAAAATATATTTTTAGATGATTTATTATTAATAATAATAATAATAACATATATATTTTTTACATATCATTTTTAATATGTAGAAATTAATATTGCTTATTGTTATATATAATATTGTTAATAATAATATAACATGTTTAAATAAACAATTTTATTCATATTATTCATATTAATTTATATAAATAATTTACCAGAATATAGATAATTTATATTACATTTTTAATAATTATTATTAATAATTATAATATGAATTCTTATTATATGAATTTGTTGAAAATTAACATTTTATCATTTTATTGTGTTAAAAATGAACTATTTATCTTTAATTTACATATTTCTGTTGTTGCCATTTAAAAAAACAAGTGATTTTACACAATTAATGGAAGTTTAATCACAAAAGTAATCGTAACACCGCTCATGGCTTGTTGTTTTAAGTCCTCTTTTTAAAGAAATCTATACAATTGATCTTTTTTTGTCTGTTTCAGTCAGGAATATGGTTTGTTCATTTCACAGTATCCAAAATGTACCTAATTATACAGCTCTTGGTCTAAACTTCTGTGATCTGTTTCTCCCCCAGATTGCTATTCACATTTGAACCAAGATGTCGCTGAAAGTCCAGACGAGCAACATTACCAACAAAAATGACCCCAAGTCTATCAACTCACGTGTGTTTATCGGCAACCTGAACACAGCGGTGGTGAAAAAGAGCGACGTAGAGACGATCTTCTCCAAATACGGCCGTGTGTTGGGCTGCTCGGTTCACAAAGGCTTCGCCTTCGTTCAGTACGCTAATGAGAGACAAGCTCGAGGAGCCGTCATTGGAGAAAATGGACGTGTGCTTGCTGGACAAACCCTCGGTGAGTTGGACAATAATATTAATCTGTTCGTGAACTGTATTGGTGAGTTATATATCGCATCTGAATAACATCTCTCCAAGGTTAAAAGAAAGTGCACAACACTTGCTGTAGGAGCAAACTGACGTTTTAAGCGCCCCGTAGAGTGTTTGGTTAGCATGTGCTATGACTGCTGCCAAGAGCGAGCCCCATGACACTGAAGCAGTTAAGATTAATATCTATTGATGGCAGTTTCCTTTGGCCATCACTGTGTCGGGGTCAAAGTGCGGTCAATATAGTGCAAGTAGATCAACATTATAAAGGGGACAATGTGACATCAGCTCCATTCTCGGTTCTTCAAGGTTCTCAGTGAATTTTAAGTTTGTAATGAGCTTTTTCATGTAGTTGTTGAATACATGTACTGATTATTGTTTCGTAATAAAAGTAGGGCACTTACTAGAGGGAATGTTGTTAGCATGCACTGTGCCAGGAGTTCGGAATTAAATTAATAGCATACTAATTACTGGATACTGCCAACAATTTTTTTTAATAGTATGTGATATAGTATGTATGCAATGATAAACATTTCAAACAGTAGTATGATACATTGCAGAAACATCAAAAACAGTTACCTATCATTTTTAATTATCTATAATCTGTAATTATATAATCTAAATATAATAAATGATATATTTCTGAAATGTTTATTATTATTACTATGTTGTTGTATTTATACTGTAATAATAATGATTAATTTATTTATATAATTATTAATTGATAAAATGATTTATGTATTTAATACTAATTTTATACTATTATTTACTGGATACAGCTAACTTTTAAAATCTGTCAAAAACAATTACTTAGAGTTTTTAATTCAAATTTGTTATGTAATATAATAATGATAATAATAGTACTATAATAATTGTTGTTGTTGCTGCTATTTATATGCAGCAAAAATAATAATTATTATTATATTATATTATATGACATTATATTATATTTTACTGTGTATATATATATATAATAAATTATATATGATATTATATTATATTATTATTGAACAGCGGTCTGATCAAGTATTCCACAAGGAAATGTTAATAACTATACAGCTGATATTACTGTTCAATCATAGCTCTGGAAATGAAAAGTCAAGTTAAGTGCATTGCAGTGTGCAGTATACTATTCTGTGCAGTATGCTTTGTTGTATACTTCACATTTTGCCGTACAGAATACATATTAATGCTATTTTACTGGAAATAGCAAGAGTGATATTGTAGGATGTTATTCTGAACATAACCTTACCAATAAACAATTGCTTTCATGCCCTAGAGTACACACTAGCTAAGTTCTGTGAAGTCTAAATATGTGCGTCTTTTGCGTGTGCCACCTAATGGTGCCCTTCAAATGAATTGCACACAGTCAATGTAGGGTCGTATTATCACTGCACTATTTCAGTTATCAAGTAGTTTTAAGCCTTATCATACCAGCCAGTAATGGTGCGTCCTCTATAAGGTGACCTCTAGACACTGATTGGTTTTTCAGCTGTGATGGTATCCGGGCAACCGACCGCTGATGCCCCACCCCCCTCAGATAAATGAGGAACAGGACAGGTGTGTCAGCGGCAGGTGTTCGTGTCACGCTGAGGACATCAGACAGTTGTTCATTTGCTAGCTTCCACCTTTTATGTCTCTATCTCTTTGGCTGCGCGATCCTGTCTTTGCCTCGAATTTAGTTCGATCTCTGTCTCCTTCGGTTCCAATCTTTGTTTCTCCATCTCTCGTTTGCCCTCCAGCCCTCCGCAGCTGCTTGATGACATACATTTTTTTTTCGGTGGTCAGATTAGCCGCTGTTTCATGCTCCACGGAGCCTTTGGCTTCCACTTGACAGCCTCGGTGACCTGTCACTCTCACGGCCCCACTCGTTCCCTACTGGCCAATCAGTCCCAGAGCTGAAGGAAATCATCACGGCTGACATCTCTCCCTCAAACCCTGGCGCCTCTCGCTGTCTCAAGCCTCACCTATGAATTCGCTTGAGTGTTGGAAATATGAAATCGGGTGACAGAGCCATGTCTTCCATTGCCTCACGCCTATCCATTATTCTCTTTCTGCTTCTCCTCCTGTCATTGCTGTTATAAAGTGGAAGCCAGAAGACTCTGGAGGCTGAAATGTGGGGAAGAGCACAGATGCCGGATTGTTCTGGGCCTGTTGAGTGGGTGTTGAGTGCCCTCTGGTGGATGCATCGAGCATGTGGTTATGCAAATCAGAGCACTCCCACTTAACAACAAGTGTCCATAATGTCAGTTCACCGTGATAATTACAGAGTCATTAGATAGCAGCCTCAAGTGCACCCGGTAAAGTACAATTATCAAAGAGCTGCAGATGTCACTTTGAAAGGCTTCTGCCATCTGTCATTGTTTAATACGTATGTCTGCTCATGTCATATAATTACTCTGTGCACTTCTTTAAATCTGCATTTTATAAGTAAAAATGAAACTTTAGATTGAATGCGTGTTTTCCGGTTCTGTTCACAGACATTAACATGGCAGGTGAACCCAAGCCCAACAGGCCTAAAGGACTAAAGAGAACTGCAGCAACATTATACAGGTGATTGCAGAATGAGAGTAGAGTGTATTATTAACCAACTCAACAACATATTTAGCTTGCAACACATTTAGATACTCTATAGGTGAGACCGGGGTAAGTTGTCACATGTGAGTTTATTTTGACCAAAACAGTGGTTTGATATTTTTCTGTTACGTTGTCCAAATTTCATTTTTCATGTTTTATAATTATTTCACTGCTTACCTGTTAGCATTCCACTGTACCGCCCGTGGAACACTGCAAATTTTACAGGAATGCTTAGGGGTTACATATTGCTAAGAAATACTGCTCTGTGTGTGTGTTCACGGTGTGTGTGTGTGCACTTGAATGGGTTAAATGCAGAGCACAAATTCTGAGTATGGGTCACCATACTTGGCCACACGTCACTAAACTCACTCAAAAGACTTTTGAATAGTGTATAGTACATTTTAAATTAAAATACACTACCATTCAAAAGTTTTGGGGTCAGTTATTCTCAGCAAGGATGCATTAAATTGATCAAAAATAAGAGTAAAGACATTTATAATATTACCAAAAAAATCTATTTCAAAGAAATATTCATCAAATAGTCATGAAAAAAACATTGATCATTAGAATTGTTTCTTGAGCAGCAAATCAGCATATTAGAATAATTTCAGAAGGATCATGTGACACTGAAGACTGGAGTAATGATGCTGAAAATTCAGCTTTCCCATCACAGGAATAAATTACATTTTAAATTTAAGCTGCAAGCAGCGTTGAAAGGGCCCTTGCACCCGGGCTCACCTCCACCTGTTGGCTTTAGGAAAATGGCGAACAGTGGGCAATATGCATTTAAAGTGGTAAATATACCACTTTATATTCCTCCTATAAAGTGGTAAATATAGGAGGAATATGTCAAAGTCATTTATATGTGCCAAACATCCTGCTGCCAGCTGGTGGCTCTGTGACATATCTTGTTGTCAACAGGTGGCGCTATGATTATAATGGAATATTGGCCTTTAGATGTCTTCAGACCAAGACTCTTATGCAACAAAAAAGTTAGGGCAGATTGGACATTGCATGTTTTAGTTAGTGTAAAACATGACATTTCCTGTTGCCAGCAGGTGGCGCTGTGAATTATAACTGAATATTGGCATGTAGATGTTTTCAGGACAGGACTCTTATCAAACATGTGAAGTTTGGGGCCGATTGGACATTGTATGCCTGAGTTATAGCAACTTCCTTTTTCAGATCTTCGCAATTTAACATGACAAAGGCCTTATGATTACACTGACCAAATTTGGTGTTGATCTGATTAAATCTCTAGGAGGAGTTTGTTAAAATACAATGCCTGGAAATGGCAAAAACGGCACAAAATTTGCCAAGAAAATTCTAAATGAATGACTTCCTGTTGGGTTTCGGATTTTGCTCCAAGAGACTTTTTTGTAGGTATTGGTGTGTCACATGTACATGAATCGAGCCATTTTGCCACACCCATTTCTGAAACCTGTATCAGACGTAAAAAATATTAAATAAAATTCGCCACTTCTGGCATGTGTGCAACGTTTCATGTGTTTTCAAGCATGTTTAGGCCCTCAAAAATGTGATTCATTTTGGAGAAGAAGAAACTGAGCAATTCCAAGAGGGTCATGGCACCATGGTGCTTGGGCCCTAAATAGAAACGTGCTTGTTTAAAAAAAAAAAAAAAAAAAATTGAAGTTAAACATTAAAAAAGTTTACTTACCCCTAACTTTGGCACAGTAGTGCATGTTTTAGTGGCTTATATGTTTTAGATTAATTTTGGCATTTCAAATAAAAGTAGCATGTGTAAATAAATTGCATGTTTGCACTGTGACAACTTGCCCTGTATAGTGTGACATGTAGTGTATATTTTTCCCCCTTTTCAATAATGGTGTAAAGGTGTAATTACTTTTTATCTAGTAAAAACTTCACAACTTCTAAGTTGAAATTGACTGGAAGTTGCTTTGGTCTCCTTTTAATGTTGCAAAGGTTTTTTTTTTTTTTAAAGTCCTGTGAATCACCTATATTTAAAATGATGTATTTTTTGTGTTTAATCCCTGCAGCGGTTATGATTTGGACTATGATTACTACAGAGATGACTTCTATGACAGGTAAGTCCATGATTTTGCACAAATGATTTTGTTGAAATACAGGAAATGCACTAAAGTCCCATCCAATCCATAAACTTACAGTCCAGGTATAATAATATGCCAATATACAACAGTCATTGTCCTGTAATTTGATTGGCCAAGCAGCATTTCACTGTTTGCATCACCATTTGTTTGTGTTTGCACCCTTCCAGAGCAGGGTATGTGATAGTGATGGACAATACTTTTTTTTACACCTGTAATAAATGGACATTTTCCATAATGATTACAAAATGGATAATTTATAGCCATTTAACTTTATATTTGGAAGACAATATTAACATTTAATATGCATATTATCAGACTTCTGATTCTTCATTTATGTACATTGTGATCATCTTTAATTTAATCCAAATAAACTTACTCTACCCTTAAAACATTTTCTGATCGGTAAGATTTTTTACTGTTTTTGAAAGAAAGGCGGCATTTATTTGGTCAAATATACTGTAAAAACGGTAATATTGTAAAATAATATTACAATTTAAGGAAACTGTTTTCTGTTTTAATATATATTAAAATGTAATTTATTCCTGTGATATTAAAGCTGAATTTTCAGCATCATTACTCCAGTCTCATGATCCTTCAAAAATCATTCTAATATGCTGATTTGATGCTCAAAAAATAATTTCTTATTATTTTCAATGTTGAAAACAGTTGTGCTGCTTAATATTTTTGTGGAAACCATGATACTTTTTTCAGGATTCTTTGATGAACAGAAAGCTCAAAAGAATTATTTTAAATATATATTTTTGTAACATTATAAATGACTTTACTGTCACTTTTAATCATTTATAATAGTATTGTGATCAACTACCTTCAACTGCTTGTGACTGCTGGATAAAATCATCAGAAAGGGACTATTTGCTAAAATGTCATATGCATTGATCGTCACACTAAATCTACTTATTAAAGAAAAAATACTCATATAGTACACTGATTGAGTACAAAAGCACTTTTTGCTCATGCTGAAATAGACTGACCTGAACTCCTAACCCAGCAGTCAGGCTTTATATGGAGCATTTCTTAGTGCAGTAACCCAGCAGTGACTTATATTGAAGTCAGGCACAGTGTTCTCTCTCTAACACGGCTCTTCCTGTCATAATATATTTTCTCACAACTTGGCAGAATTAAAGGAGCTCTCATAAAAACACTCATACACAGCTGCAAGCTGCAGAAAGAAAGACAGAGGAAAAAATATGCGTTTCACAAGAACTCCCTCCACAACCCGTTAAGCAAACTTTGGCTCAGCGAGCACGCGGTTGGCCAGCGTCCCTTTTCGGTAGTAGCTATGGAAACCCTGCTGCGAGACTCAGCTGGACGTACTTGTTTGCAGATGTATGGGATATTGCGTCCATATGATGAGCTGACATGTTTGTTGATATCTCTCTTGTGATCTCTGCTCCCCGACTTACAGCCATCTTTGGGGCGATGCTGACTGCAGTCGATATTTTACAGCAAACATATCCAATAATTTAGATCTCTAGGATTGCAGCTCAGTCTGTGAAGCCCCGTAGATGGCATGTGGCAAGCCAGCTGGTTGCTTTCAGGTTCTTGTCAGGGCAGCAGACATGCTTCTCTTTGAAGGCAAAAGTATCTTCTTCTCTCACTTCATCCCTGACAGCAGAGCTCTAGGATTGACTTGGATTGCAAACTATTGGCTTTTGGCCTCATGTCAGCTAATTTGGCCACAATGCAAAGACGTACGCTGTCAGTTTACGCTATGAGATGGAGTTGTTGAGCTCCTTTGAGTAGGACGCATCTCCCACTCTGTTCAAGAGGAGTTGTTGTATGATGGATGGAAAACTGGTATGCTCTCACTGTAAGATGACTCAAAGATTGCACTTCACAACTCATGATATTATGGATTTAACTTACCTCTGTACCTGTTTTAACTACCACATCCATACAGCTAGAGCCTGTTTGTTTGTTTTTCTTTCTTTTTCGTTCTCTTTTCTTGTATATGTGTGTATATATCTGTCACTGGTTTCATCCTGTTGCTGTTAATTTATGTGTTCTGTTCAAATTAATAATAATTAAAAAAGATTGCACTTCACTCTTGCTTTCCCTAACAATATATGAGCACACTTCTCCTTTAACTTCTACGACAAAGCAAATGAGGTGACCTTACAAAACGATGACTGTATTAAAAAAAAAGAAGATAATACCAGTGTTATTTTGGTATTTATATATATTTTTTACAGTATTTATTAATATTTTGAATGAGCTTTTATTTTCATATTTTAAATTTGTATTTTTATTTCTTTTGAATTTTTTTTTATTTCTATTAAGCTTTATATTTATTTCGGTTTTAGTCATTTTCGTAATTATATTGTACAACATTTATAATAAATAGTTTTTTGTTTTTCATCCAATATTTACATTTTATTTCATATTTATCTCCATTATTGAAAACAGTTTTTAATCATTTTAGCTTTAGTAAACGATAACAACAATGGAAAACAACAAGTGTTTTAAAAAAGTATTATGTATGCAAAGGAAAAGTATAGAAGTATTAATTATACGTGTATTATCATTTTATTTTATGTTTATATTTTTCTAAAATTCTTGTAACATGCTGAATTTTTAGAATTCGTTTGATCTATATACTCATTGATAGAAGTCATGTGCTTGCATGAAGCAGTTTCTTCATATGTCTCTTTCTGTCTCCAGACTGTTTGAGTACCGAGGCAGAGTATCTCCAGTGCCCAGAGCGGTTCCAGTAAAGCGTCCCCGTGTGGCAGTGCCGGTCGTCCGCAGGGTGAAGTCATTACCTGTCAAACTCCTGACCAGATCCACTATCCTTCCCAACAGCTCTATCAAACACAAGTGTAAGTTCAGTTTCTATTTTGTATGTTTCTATTTACTGTTTGTGTTACTGACCTACACATACTATATGTGACCCTGGACCACAAAACCAGTCATAAGGGTCAATTTTTCTAAATTGAGGTTTATACATCATGAATAAATAAGCTTTCCATTGATGTATGGTTTATTAGGATCGTTGAATGCTGAAACATCAAAAGATCTTTAAGATAGTTAATGTCCAGAAATATACCTTGATTCCATTGCGTGACAGCTCAAGATCTTCCTCAGATTCAGTGCGCTGAGATGATTTATGAACTGCTTGATCTTTTGAACCGGCCTTTGGGCCATTTGACAGATTAACATACCGGGTTTAGTATTTAGTATGTTTGCAAGCAGAGGAACCTTTTGTCTTGGGCAGTGCTCCATTATAGTTCCACAACCAAATACCAGTGTATTGCTTTTATTTCTGTTTTGGTTTCATGGCAATATATAAACCTGATTTAATGATCTAAAACATTTGTGTTCTTTTCTTAAACTTGTGTGTACATGCGAGCAGTGAAATCAACCGAGCTGCAAGCTATCAAATCAGAACTGACACAGATCAAGACAAACATCGACGCGCTGCTGGGACGCCTTGACCAGATCACAGAGGACAAATACTGTGCCACAGGTGTGATGCTATATGTCATATATCTGTATAACTGCTATACACACAAACATATACTTCTCTTCAAAATTTTTATGTCAGTAAGGTTTTTTTGCTTATGAATGTAATAATTTTATTCAGCAAAAATGCATTAAATTTATCAAAAGTAAGACATTTATAATGATGGAAAATATTTCTTATTTCAAATATGTGACCCTGAACCACAAAACCAGTCATAAGGGTCCATTTTTATAAATTGCGTTTTATACATCATACAAAAGCTGAATAAATAAGCTTTCCATTGATGTATGGTTTGTTAGGATAGGACAATATTTGGCAGAGATAAAACTATTTGATAATCTGAGGGTGCAAAAAAATCAAACTATTGAGAAAATCGCCTTTAAAGTTGTCCATATAAAGTTCTTAGCAATGCATATTACTAATCAAAAATTAAGTTTTAATATATTTACAGTAGGAAATTTACAAAATATCTTCATGGAACATGATCTTTACTTAATATCCTGATGATTTTTGGCATAAAAGAAAAATCAATCATTTTGACCCATACAATGTATTTTTGGCTATTGCTACAAATATACCCCAGCGACTTAAGACTGCTTTTGTGCTCCAGGGTTATATATATGCTATTCTTTTAAACTTTCT
The DNA here is from genome assembly GCF_001515645.1 of Sinocyclocheilus grahami. Lineage (NCBI taxonomy): Eukaryota > Metazoa > Chordata > Actinopteri > Cypriniformes > Cyprinidae > Sinocyclocheilus > Sinocyclocheilus grahami. The sequence continues at coordinate 663,578 of NW_015505672.1, forward strand.
TTTCATCAAAGATTCCTAAAAAAAAAAGTTTGATAATTGAGACTCAGTTTTTTGGGGAATAAAAAGAAAGGAGTGAATGGATTTTTATAATTGTAGGGTGGTTGTGTGCACACAGCTAAGAGACATATGTATGCAAACACCATGTAAAAGTGAATTTTGCATCTGAAACCAAAATACATTTGTTTCAAAAGTTGCAAAAGTGCATTTACTTGAATAGAAATCTTTTGTAACAATGTGAAAGTCTTTATTGTCACTTTCATGCAAATTTCATACATCCTTGATTAAAAAACTGACTAAACATTTGAACAATAATGCATACAGTATATATATATATATATATATATATATATATATATGGTATGCACACAATACTATATTATTCTCTACTATGCTTGGTTGTTTGGTGGTAATTCAAGGTTGTTGGAATGCGCCTGTTGTACTTTCCTCTCAGTAATTATTATTTTAGAAAAGCTTTCAAGGGTTTTTTTTTTTAAATCATGGAAAACCCAGCAAGCATTTTGCTCTCCGCACAAACACACTGAGCAGTGACCGAGCGCAAAACGCTGACTCAGCGCAGCACCGCCGCTGTCACACGAACCATTCACGGTTCTACACTTTTACGGCTCAGTGGCTCCAATATAACTTTGCAGATTGTTCCCTCTGTTTCACATCAGCTGTCAATTTGACGAGAATTACCACAGAACGCAGCATGCTTCCTGTGTTTATTTACACATGGAAACCAGTTTCGGTTTTTCTACATGTCTGCTCCTGAAATGTCTCCCTACAGAGGTGTCTTGGTTGTTTAGGATGTGAGAATTTGGACCGTGGACCGTGGTTCTCCCATTGCTGGAGAGAACAGATAATCCCTAACGACACACTGATATACTCGCTGTGTTTAAGCAGTGGAAATAGAGACAGTTACGTCATTACAACAGCTGAAATCACTCACAGCATCTTTAACCCTATAAAGATTACTGTCATGTTTGATATGCAAATTCCAAAGGCCTCTAAATTATTAACATATCAGAACCTTTCTGAAAAACCTGTTGTGCACAATCTAATACATGCCTTCTGCCCTCTGATTGATATTTTATACTTTTTAGCAAGCAAAATTTGGTGTAGAAACAATTTTCACCCATGAATTGATAGTAAATTTCACAAACAATTACAAAGAATTGGCAAGAAATTTTGAAACAGAAAGAATGAAATAGTATTTTCCTGTAAAAACATACTTTAATAATCTTTGTTTTATTTACAACAAAATAATTTTTAGTGTAAAAATTACAGTTTATAATTCCAAGTTCAGGTCACCTTCAGGTCGTGGTATACTTTAGTCTTTTTGCTGCAAAATTTTTACTGATTTTTATAAAGCAAACGTAAGAGTAACTTTTATTTAGTTTGCAGTATTTTAAAGTGAACCGGAAGTTGCTGCCGACTTTATTTCAGTGTAGTGACATATTTCCTGCTGAAACGGAATATAGAATTGGGGGGCGTGGTTTTATTTTTGCGCTCCTCTCTGTGAGTGCTTCTCAATATCCCTCCTCGTTTCCTCGCTCCTCCGTCCTCCATCCTACGACCCGGAAATCGATCGAGCTCAGCCATCTTGAAGGACGTCTCAATTCTCTAATTGCACCGCGATGATCGAGGAGTGAGGAGGCTTCCTGAGGAGCTATGAGCGAGGATACACAGGTGTATCCTTTGCGGAGGTGTTTTACATTGAAAAACCTGACGCACGTTTAAATTCTCCTCCCCCTTCACATCTGTTGCAATAATTGACATTTATATTTTACCTTTTCATTTTAAATAAACCATGCATGTCATAGATTTCAAACAGGGCATCTTGCTTTATTAATATTTATTATGAATGTCTTAAATAAACTTTAACAACATAAGGGCAGATCCCTTTAGCACAGCTGATGATGCTTTGAAATGACGCTAAAGGGAGCGAGGATATATCATTTCACTTGATTCAATTCTTCCATCCTCGCGTCTTTTCCTTGCGTCCTTCCCTCGCATCCTGAAGGGGTGGAGCTAAGACGCGAGGGATGCACAAATAAGAATTGAGAAGCACCCTCTCTCTCACTTATAGCAACATAATAGTGATGTCCGGTTCACGAACGAATCGTTCGATTTAACCAGTTGAACCAGTTCACCAAATCGGACTGAATCGTTTGAAACGGTTCGCGTCTCCAGTAAGCATTAACTTTTTAATTTGATGACTTTTATGTCATACACCGATCAGTCTGCGGCTTTCAAACTGAAAACATCTAGCCTATACAAAGTGTTGCCAAGTCCGCGGTCATCCCGATTTCAGGATACTGCAGGTCAGGAAATCTATCCGTTCCTTTATTGATAGACTACACGTTAAAAACACCACGGGGGCATTATAGGGATCGGTTCTGCTTAATCTGTTAAATTTTGCTATGTACATGTCTATGTCTTTTGAATTAAAGTACGTAGTGAACTCTGTTGCCTTGAAACTCATGCTGGCGCCATTCATTTCATATTCGCTCCCGGCTGTCCCTGCCTGCCAGGTGGTGTAAACAGAATGGGTCACGTGACGTCCGGAGCTCTATACAGTTGATTGGTGTTGTAGGGGAACAACTCACTTCATGACGAAATGCAGGCATATGCCCCTAAAATTCATCATATTGGGGTAAAACGCCCCTATATGATATTTTATCTCATTTATGTAATGTGATATAGGTAAGCAATATCACACGAGCAACGAGTGCAATATCACACGAGTTTAGCACGAGTGCAAATGTGTTATTGATTTTATACGGTTCAGTAAATAGGAACTAAATATTCTCTAAAATACTACACAATATTGTTTTTGCAGAACTGTTGTGCGTCTCCAAGCAGCACACAATTTCTAAATGAATCCCCGTTTTGAACAAATCAGGTGAACCAATGACTCAATAGCCCATTCAAAAAGAGAGCCATTTATTTCATTCCTGAACAAATCAGCCGTTTGAATGAATCAAATGAATGAATCAATTACATTTACGGCCACCTACTGGCAGTTTAATTTCTTATTTAGAGTATAATTTCATTAAACATAATTTCATAATTACGTATTAATAAAAAAATCTTTCTACAGCTACTTTTTGTAATATCTATTGCATGCTTTTCTCATGTAACACAATAATGGCTTTAAATTTTCTTTTGTGGGTACATTCTCAACCAAATTTGATGTGCAATTAATATGTGAATAATTAGATGAATTAATCACCACACCGTCCCTTTAATCAAATTTGTAATCTATTGACAGCCCTTTTATTAATCTTTATTTTTTATTTTTTTTTAGAAAAATCATGATCAATTGTATCAAGTCAGGTTTTTGAGTAATGCTTATTTGTTTATCTCTCAATCATCATTGTATTGTATGTCATTGTTTTGCCCCCCACAATAAAAATACAGCTTTAATCATAAACCTAAGCATTTGAATATCTTCCTATGACATATACTTGGGAGAAATATAGTGACAACTGATATTTCTATGCATTTTATGTAAGTAGTCTGCTATATGCTACTGTTATAAAGATCTCACTGATTTACATTACAGGCTATTAGAATTTCAGCTTACTTCTTGGCCATAGAAATATCAACATCTGCACCAAATTGCATATTTTTGCTTAGTTTGGGCCTCTGAATCCTTGAGTATGAGCGTCATATTCTGACTATATCATACTATATGAGCCATAAAAGCCAAATGTATCAAATATGATACATATGCAAACATTGTTTTTTTATATTTAAAAGTTATATTTTCACTATTATTTTATGTGTCAGGCATTACAATGTTAAAAAGCCTGATGACATGTTACAGCACCAGTTATAACTATTATAACTGTTATAACTATATAAGCTATTAAGTGTAGCTTAATTATTGATGTTGTGTATGTAAATGTACGTAAATGTATATAAACATAAATGTTTGTCTGTGTACAGAGTTGCAGAAGGCAGATGAAATGAAGAGCGAACTGTCTCAGGACGAGTCAGGCTCAGAGTCAGAGGAACTGCAGCACAGTGATGTGGAGGAGGGCGAGGAGCACACACACGAGGATTGTGACGAAGACATGGTAAGAGATGTATGGACAGAGGCAGGAGAAATGAGAGACGTAAATGATATTGTAAGGTCAGAAGACCAGAGATTATGAGAGTAGGGAATATGTTCTTAAAAACACTGTGTCATATCAGTTTTATAAATCATCAAACGCTCACACATTGTACCATAGGAATGTTAAAGTTAACAGTCACTAAAAAAATTATTTATTATCTCTTCTCTCTTCAGGAAAACAATCACATATCTGAAATGGATTCCATTCTTCAATAAAAGGCAAGAACTCAAAGCTGGAACAATGGATTCTTGGATTGCAGCAATAATTCAAACCATGAGATGTTTTACAAGTTTCCAAGCTTGAGTTTCAGGATTGTTCTTCATGCAGAAAACAGATTGTAAAAATGAAGTTAGTGAGTACAAACCACTAAATCAAGGTCCACAGGGTAATTCATCCGGTTCAATTTTAAAGATCCATTAAGCATGCAGCAGGACATCATTTGGGAGTTTCTTGAGCTGTGAGGACTTTTGAATGTTTTGTCGAACAAAAAGCTACCTTTTCAAGCCGAACATCTCACAAAAGAAGATTTCAAACATACAGCAATCTATATACTGCCATTCAAAGACGTGGGGTTGTTAAGATTTTTTAATTGATTTTGAAAGAAGTCTTTTATGCTTTATGCTTATCAAAAATACAATAAATCAGTAATACTGTGAAATATTATTACAATTTAAAATAACTGTTTTCCATTTTAAATATATTTTATCATGTAATTTATTCATCCCTGTGATGCAAAGTTACATTTTCAGCATCATTACTTCAATCTTCAGTGTCACACGATCCTTCAGAAATCATTCTAATTTGCTGATTTGATGCATTTTAGGATGCTTATTATCAATTTCGTAAACAGTTGTGCTGCTTAATATTTTTGTGGAAACCATGGTACGTTTTTTCAAGAGTTATTGATGAATAGAAAGTTCAAAAGAACAGAATTTATTTTAAATTAGTGCTGTCAACCGATTCATCGCGATTAATGGCATACAAAATAAACGTTTTTGTTTGCATAATATATGTGTGTGTTCTGTGTATATTTATTATGTGTATAATAGTACACACACATACAGTATATCTTTTGAAAATATTTACATGTTTATATTTATAAAATGTATATTATAAATAAATATATTTAATATATAAACATAACATATTTTTCTGAAATATATACATGCATGTGTGTGTATTTATATATACATAATAACAACATACATACATATATTATGTAAACAAAAACTTTTATTTTGGATTAATCGCTTGACAGCACTATTTGAGATACAAATCTTTTGTGAAATGCAAATGTCTTTACTGTCTCTTTTGATCAATTTAATTGATCCCTTCTGAATAAAAGTATTAAAAATGAATTAAAATCTTATTGACCCCAAATTCTTGAACGGTAGTGTATACTGTTCAAAATAAATATTAACTAAATAAATACTAATATATACATAATAAATATACACAGAACACGCACATATATTATGCAAACAAAAACCGCGATTAATCGTTTGAGAGCACTAATTTCAAATAATAAAGGTTTTGTTTACGTGTTATATTTGTATGCTCAAATAGATTGATGAGCCAGTCCATTTTAAAACAGTTTAACACTTTCACACAAAACAGTTAGATGGAATAATCTCAATCTGAAATATATACATGCATGTGTGTGTATTTATATATACATAATAACAACATACATACATATATTATGTAAACAAAAACTTTTATTTTGGATTAATCGCTTGACAGCACTATTTGAGATACAAATCTTTTGTGAAATGCAAATGTCTTTACTGTCTCTTTTGATCAATTTAATTGATCCCTTCTGAATAAAAGTATTAAAAATGAATTAAAATCTTATTGACCCCAAATTCTTGAACGGTAGTGTATACTGTTCAAAATAAATATTAACTAAATAAATACTAATATATACATAATAAATATACACAGAACACGCACATATATTATGCAAACAAAAACCGCGATTAATCGTTTGAGAGCACTAATTTCAAATAATAAAGGTTTTGTTTACGTGTTATATTTGTATGCTCAAATAGATTGATGAGCCAGTCCATTTTAAAACAGTTTAACACTTTCACACAAAACAGTTAGATGGAATAATCTCAAACTAAAAACCTCTCGAGTTCTTGTCAGATTTACAGTATTGGCACAAAAACTCCAGACAGCTTAAAAAAAATTATGTTCATCCAGAAGATGAGTTCCCTTTCAGTCGGTCACTCTCGACGTCACGTCGGAGGACCGACGAAATTGGGATCTCGCTTAGAGGGACCAATCTACTTCGAGTGTAAACTAAACGAGCCAATGCAAATTGGCATGCGATTATTGCATCCAGCTGCTGCTGATCACAGCGTGAGTATAAGTAGGCAGCAGGTGCAGCGCATATTCAGCTTTTCGCTTCGGAGCCGAGCGATCACATCGTTCTGCTCCTGACTACTCTACTGCCACTCCCTCCCCCGGAGGAGGGCCGGGTGGAGAATCTTTCCACCAATGACCTCGGTCGGTGGTACCCAAATTCTGTTGCTGGCAGTGCACCTTGCCCGGGGCCGCCTCAAAGGCGCTTACGAGGCAAGCATGTACTAGTCCCGTCGCTTATTGCAACTCGCCCGCCACCTCCTCCTCTGGAGTCAGAAGCATCTGAGGTCGCTTCGTGCTGTTCACATTCCTGGGCTGCTCAACCGGGCAGCCAACGAGCTGTCCCGAGCTGCCCTCCCGGGAGAATGGCGACTCCATCCCCAGACGGTCCCTGAAATACATTTTTGCAAATTCTCCAGAGGTCAGATCTCTCTTTTGATTTTATTCAGACAGAGAACACTACTGGGTATTTGCCAAGAAAATATCAGAACCGTTTCGTTCTGATTATGTTAGCATTGCTTTATCAGGTCCTTCTTTGGTGGTCTGAGAGAGTTTCACATACAACACCATCCCCGTCTGTGACCTATGAGCATTAAGTTGATCAAAATAAAGGGAAGTAGCTGTGGTTATTCTTACTAATCTGTTTTCAAGGTGTAGCGTCTCAACTTCTGCTGTTTCAGTAGAAACATTGCCATATGTTTGGCTACATAAATACAAAGGACAATGTGGAATCTGATGGTGGTTTCCACCTGATCGTTCTGTGTGTTGTTTGTGGATCATCACCAATCTGTTTGTCTGACTAATCTGCCTGACCACAATCTTATTGCCACCAGTAACGGAGTTAACGGAGTACAAAGTTAACATCACACTGAGCACAAATTAGCGATTGGTCACGCTTGCCTCAATGAAATTCTCTGCATTAGGAGACTTTACATTGGCTGTCAGGCTGTTGTGGTTAAATCTCATGAAAAAATCACCCAGGTCCTTTTTCACCACAGAATCAAAAGAAGAAAGAAAGAAATCATATTTTGCATTAGAAAAATGAAGCCTATGTTTAGGATTTTTTGCATTATTGCATTACTTTAATGACAAGTACATTTTCCGTTTACACTTTATTTTAAGGTGTACAGTGTAACTATACATTTAAGTACTGAGTAATATTAATTAACTACATGTACTTACTATATGGTTAGGGTTAGGATTTGGCTTAGGTGCAGTTTACTTGCATGTAATTATGCATAATTAATTGTTATTATAATAGTAAGTACATGTAACTTCTAACAATGACACCTTAAAATAAAGTGTTACCAATTTTTCCACCCATATTTGTATTAATGACCTGTATTATGTACAAAATATTGATTAAAAAAAAATTTTTTTAGTATTTAAATTTATTTAGTGTATTCAATTCAATTCAAGTTTATTTGTACAGCGCTTTTCACGATACAAATCGTTGCAAAGCAACTTTACAGCAAATTAAGTTTCTACAATATTTAGTGGTAGCTTATCAGTGGTGACTGTCAGTTAATGTACATATGGCAGAAATGTACGGAAAAATCAATTAAAGACGTAATCAAACAGACGATGAACACTATTAACAGCAATTATTATATGCAATAATTGTAGAACAATTTGGTAGTTCGTATGTTGTTTCAGGGTTGGCATCATCTGAGGTCCTCTGAGGGGTTTGCATATTGTATTTTTAAAAAAATACTATATAAGTACTATATATATATCAGGGTTAATATAATTAACTAAATCTAAAACTATAAAAAAAAAAAAAACATTTCTATTACTTGATATAAAATAAACTTTAATATTAAAATTAAACTAATTTCAGGTAATTGCCAAGGCAACATTTCTCATTTTTGTTTAGTTTGACTTGAAATGAAAACTGAAATAGAAATGACTAAAAACGAAATAAGCATATTTAAAATTAAAATGAAAACAGAAAATATGACAAATACACCTAATTCAAAATATTAGTAAAAACTAGAATAGTACCTCAGTGATGCATACACACACATACACACACACACACACATATATAGATTGATAGAGAAGGAGAGAAATATTAGAAATATTGTAAGTTAGAAATATTATAAATATATTTTAGACAAAATACTTTTTACGTTACAATAGTGAATTGTCAAAAATTATGTTTTATATATATATATATATATATATATATATATCAGTTATTGCAGTGATTTGCATCAGTGAGTGCATTAGAAGAATTATACATGTTGAAAGTCAGATAACACTCATTCTGGACCATAGAGAACTTCAGGTTCCCTGTTTAGAAAATCTCTTGATCGATTTCACACCGGTGATTGGTGCAATAAAAGATATTTTTAAAAAAGACCATTTAGTCCATATGGGTTGTAGTTTCTGTAAATTGACCACGATATATTGATTTCTGACAGTGTTTTTTGGATGTTTGCTGTATTAGTTGTCCTTGAATTTCAACAAAACAGACTTTATATTGGGTTTTTAGCTTTAAGGGCAGTTGGGGAAGAAAAAAAGCACATGCGAGTATTGACGGAGATCCAGTTAGCTCTTTTCATTTCAGCCCCCCTCCTTTGCACATCTCTTGTCATAGCTGTTTTTATCCACTATCACATCTTAATGCTCGTCTTCCTTTTTTTGTATTTATTACAGCAGGGAGTTGGATAACACTGTCGACTGGAAACTTTTTTAATACACAGACTCAGCGGGAAGACATTGAAACCAACAGGTGCCGTCAAACGCCAGCATCAGCTGTCATTGAGACAGACAGCTAAACAAGCTGTTTGGTGGGAGGGAGAACGGGGGACGTCCCCTAAACCAGGAATCCATTACAAAAAGGCCACAGTTCCTGATAACAACAACAGAAGGGGATCAGGAGACATTCTGCATTCATGCTCCCCGCAAAACACAATTAACATGCATTTTTCTACACATTTGGGCGCCTCATATGTAAATAACCTCATCCTATTTCCGTTCCTCCTTCTTTCCTGTCTGTTTGTGCTTTTCCAGAAATGGTTTCATTTTATTTATATGCCAGTCGGAATCAGAATGGTTGGCTATTTTTAATTACATGTGCATATTTCTTCTGCTTGCACTTTCGAGACTGCAAGAGATATTTACAGATGTAAATAAACTGATGACTTGTGAAACATCTTTCTTCACGTGTTTAAATGTTGCCCGCTAGGAATGCTAATATATAGGCTAATCCTCAGCACCTAGTCTAATATATTCTTTACTTTTAAAGGGGACATAACACAGTTTCACCCAATCTCATGTTAATCTTAAGTACCTATAGAGTAGTCTTGTTGATGGGCGCGATCTCGCTCTTGCTCTGGTCAATGCGTGCACAGGCGCGTTTTTCCGGGAGAAATGCCCATATAAGGAGTTCCCCCCTCTTCTACGTCATGAAGAGCCATGATCGAAAAAAACTCTCCGAAACTTGTACGAACCCGGAAGTAAGATTTTTGGCACAGAAATACTGTCATACGTCCAAACTGTTTTTTTTTTTACTTTGCTTTTTTAACAGCAATCACTGAGGTCCAAAACATTTACAAGAACAACACAACTGCCTCATTTGAAAGAGCAGCTGTCGATACATTTTGTAAAGTTGAACTTTTTTTAAAGTAGGCCTGAATCTATTTTCTAAATGCTTGTTACAGATCTTATTGTAAACAATTCATCCATGCATGTTTCTTTTCTTTTCTTTTTTTATTGACTTCATAATGTTTAATCAGAATGTCATAATTGGACCTACTGGTTAAAACTACACACTTACGTATGACTTAAAAACCTTAAATTATTTTGTTTTGCAAAAGAAAAAGTGTGGAAGCTGGTTTCCACCTCAGCCACAAAAAAAAAAGTCAGAAAAATGATACAAAAACACAAACTTCTTATTCTCAGAATTGATTTTACATCACAATTCTCACTTTTCTCTACGTGTCTATATTTTAAAAATTCTAAGAAATTATCTTGCAATTCAAAGAACAAAGTCAGAATTTTGAGATAAACTTAGAATTGCAACTTGCAATTCCGGACAAAATTGTGAGATAAAGTCACAATTACTTTTTACAAAAAAGGTGAATTGTTACATGTAAACTAAAAAAATTAATCATCTCATGATTCAGACTTTTTTCTTACAATTCTATAAACGTGCAATTCTGTGAAAAAAAGTCAGAATTGCGAGATATAAACTCAAAATTGAGAGGAAAAAATGTTGTCTCAAAATTCAGACTTTTTTTCACGGAATTGCACGTTTATAGAATTGTAAGAAAAAAGTCTGAATCGTGAGGTTAAATTTTTTTAGTTTGTGGTGGAAATGGACTTCCATAAAAGTCATACAGGTTCGGAATGACATGAGCATGAGTACATGATGAAAGAATTTTTAAGACGGTCTTAATATAATGGCTGGTTATGCAACTCTGAATTAAGAGGGGAAAAAATATTAAGACAAGTTATTTAAGGATAAGTGGTTAGGATTCTGGTTTTGCATGTGATTTCCAGTATCTATCATTCAGGCTTTAAGACATAACGGCCCCTACAATTAAAGATAATGCCATAATGCAGAGAAATTTCTAAATCATTGAAGCATGTCAAAACTCAAACATTTGGCAACAAATAAACAACTAAATTCCGCTAAAACGTTTTGGCTTCAGCTATGCTTTTATTGCACTCCCAACACATTTCCTCCCATGCAGCAGAGACAGCCATGTCCGGGTCAGTCAAGAAACCCTGCTCATTATTCATCCCCATGTCACCTTATAAGTGAGTGATGTAGGATGTTAACCAGAAGCCGCTGCTATGACTCTCCTTCTCATCCCTGGAGCTGGTAATGCCTTTAATCACTGCCAAAACACATGTTGTATGGATGGAACTACTTTAACTCACAAAAAATTGAAAATAGCCAGGTACAGCAACAGACGCCAGTTAATAAGGAACTAGCATTAGGAAGCAATTTAGCAATTTTACTGGTGCCAGTGATTTCTCCTGAACATGATGAGAAAAGGCCCCATCCTTCAAACATACTTGATGTGGTGGAAAAATATGGATCTGTTTGCATTGTGCGCACTGATGAGGGTCACGTTTTATATTTACTTTTTACAAATGTGTTTTGCTCCAGGATGACTGACTGACTGACTGACACATCAAACTCTCATTCAGCAGTCATACTTTGAGCAGTCGCATAAACAAGTGTGTTGGTTTACAGAAAGAGGCCCACGGCACTGAGGGTGTTTGGGTTAGAGTATCACATGTATAGGAATACACCGGAATGCTGGGTGTCAGAATAACAGTCCTTGATTTATGTCAGTGGGATTTTGAGGCTCTATAGAGCTCAAACAGGCAAAGACTGGATTCACTTGGACCGATGCACAGTAAAAACTATGACTGTCTTACTTTTTTTTTTTCACATTTTTCAGGGTGATTATCAGTTCTGGGCAATTTCATTTGAAATATAAAACGCCCCTAATACCCTTTAATGTTAATGTAATTTGTTAACGTTCTATAATAACTATTTTTAAAGTAGAATGACTGAAGACAGTTTTAGAGAAAAAGTAGCCGTTGCTAGCTGGTGGAATACTGTGGAAAAACAGAAAATGTACTGAGAAAAATGAAAAATTCAGTACAAAAAAAGAAAAAAAAATGCATGCAATTAACTTTTTTAAAGATTTTTAGATGAGTGATTTAGAGAAGTGGTTTAAGCGCCTTAATTTTTTTTGTTGTTTTTTTTACAAATATTTGAATATGGAGAAGTCCATTTAACTTTTGAAAAGATTTTTAGATGACAGTGATAAAAATGCCTTAAAATTACCTTTTTCCTCAAACAGCTGTATATGGAGCACAAAAGTAACAAAATTTGCAACAATTCTCTTTAAAGTCCTTTTTTTAAAGATTTTTAGATGACAGCGACAAAAATTTACTAAAATTACTTTTCTTCCTCAAATAGTTGTATATGGAGCATAAAAACAATTTAGAACAATTCCCTTCTTTTTTTTGGATTACAGTGATCTAAAAACCTTAAAATTACTTTTTCCCAAATATGTGTATAATATGGAGGATTCCCTTTCATTTGATTTTTAATCCACACTTTATGAGATCAAAAAACTGAATCTAGAGAATGAGCAAACTTATTAGTTTCAATTATGAAAAAGTACAAGCTGTATAATGCATTTTTCTTAATTAAAAAAAAAAACACTTCCAGTTTTTTTAAGAGATATTATATTATTGTCTGTTCACATAATCATACAGTACATTTCAGACCAATTAACACTCATTTCTCAATCACATTCAAACTCTCTCAATGTAAAGCAAGACGTCTTCCCAGAAACATACACTGCATGTGTTTGCCCAGCTGGTATGCATTTTATTTCAATTGTTTTTCTGAAGGTAATACAGCAACAACAAATTTCACCAATAGTTCATTCATAAAATCCTCCAGGCTCTGCGCTCTCTCTGCTCCACAGCCAGACCGAACAAATCAGCACTCTCTTCAGGTGCATAGGCCATTTCAGAGCTCTAAGGAGCTGAAATTAAATGATGCATTTGAGATGACCGAGAACTCTGATCTAAATTTCAGACTTCCTGAACAGATTGAGTAGTAACCTGCGTGAGTGGATTTGTTGAGTTTGGTGGTGGAGTACAGGTGTTCAGACGGGCCGTGTAAGGTGTTTGATGGTGGAGGGACAGGCGCTAGTTGGCTTTGGCACGCAGCTGCGCTCTCTTGCCCGTCACAGCCTGGAATCCGGTCTTGATGCTGGCGACAGAGCAGCGGGAGTGACACGTCTCACACTGCAGGAAATACAGACGCGTGTCCTTCTGCAAGATTGTGTCAGGAGACCGACACGTGTGGCACGTCACATACTCCTCTGCAAGACAAAAACACATTGCTTAGGATAGGCCTGAGATTTAAGTTTGAAAATGATGAAAATTCATATATAAAAAAAGTAAATAATAGCATTTTATTTTTAAGTTTACCATAATTGTGTATTTTTATTTAATACTCCTTTTTTATTTTAAAATAGAATAGTATCACACTTTATTATTTTATTTAAAAAATAAAGTGCAATAATATAATCACTACTATTATTTATTTTTATAGTTATATTTAATGGGTCACACTGTGTGCAGTGTGAGGACCAAACCAAATCTCCATGCTTTTTTGAGAACCAGGCTGAAAAACATATGTGCACCCCTAATTATAATTCTATATATATATACGATAGTATGAAAATTATTATTTTATAATTCAGTGTAAATTTGCATAAACTTACATAAATACATAAACAGCATAAATACTGTTTAAGAACATTTTTTATAATTCACCAGTCAAATAAACACTCACTTATGTATCTTCTTAAGACATTCTCTATCTGTTTCTGCTGGAATCTGCCTTTGATGACGAGCTGATTGTTTCCATCTATGGACCCGCTGAAAAGTCAAACAGTGGTAAGTGCATCTCTAAATATATATATATAAATAAAAAGAAAAATCTGTATTTTAATTTTAGAGAAACACCACCAATTAATTTCTATATTCTTTCCGAATTGCAAAGTTCCTGCTCCCAGCTACAGAAAGAATTCTTCTCATGTATAAGACTGATCTCTTTCAAAACCAAAATCATCTGTAAATATCCAGGAGGCAAAATCAATCGGTTTCCTTTCATGTGTCTTCTGAGATACATGTGATTGAACACAATGAGGTGCTGCGTGTCGAGCACTGAAACCAGCCTGCTTATCTTTTAATAATGCCTTCAGAAAGCATCACAGGGTCAGTCGCTCCCTCTAGAGCAGCAATGCCTTTCTCAACTGATTCAGGTTTCTCTCTGACATTATGTGAAATGCCTCCAGCAAAACGTGGAAGTGAAGTGTTCTGGTGGAGGGTTTCAGTCGCACAGAGACGCTGAAAAAAATAAACCCAGAGCTTGCCAGACACAGAGACGGTTAATGATCATCCGATGAAGAAAAACAACCATTGGTTGAGTGGTGCTGCCCATAAAACAAAACAATAGTTCACTTACAGATTACAACAGAAGATCATTACAGGCTCTTTCCACAAACCAGGCACAAAAAAAGCCTCTTCTTTTAAAAAAAAAAATGAAGTATTTCTACTTCAGAAAATAGTTAAGAGATGCTTAATTTTAAAATGTTAATTAATACAATTTCAAAACAAACTTTTGTCATTCCAAAAGATTTTTTCAATAACTATTTAATAATATTTACTGCAATAAATTAAACATCACTTCATCGGATCACATTTTTGAGATTGCTGGAGGTAGTGCAGTGTTAATTGTATGCTAGATAACAAGCATATCAAGTTTATCAAGCATATCTAACAGTTCTCATAAAGATATCAAATAAACTTACCATGTGCCCAACTCAGCCAGCAAAAAAGCCAAGAGATGTTTTGGTTGTCGATGCAACCTGGGATATACAACACAAAACAAAAACAAACAAGGAAGGAAGGAAAGTTAAAGAACCCTCCAAAATAAAGGTTGCGTGTGCAAATATCCAATTCAATTATTTGTTGCCAGATACCAAAATGCCCAACAATTTAGATTTATTTTACGAGTGTAATGAGTAAACATTGAGAAATGCAGCAACTTTCCAGTTCTTTAGAGCAAATGAAACTTCATTACAGCTCTATAAAACAGCATGACAATTTCAAATTTAGACTTACAGTTTGCAGATGTCTGTGAAGTTTACGAAGGAGGTCTTCTTTGTGCCGACCCTGACAACCTGAGGAGGCTTCATCACAAACTTTCTCTTCTCTCCTGCGACCATGTCTGGATTTTTTTCCCGCATGATGTTAAAGACTCTAAGCAAAAGCTATAACAAGGTGATATTATCAATAACAATAAGAGCAGATGCAAGCAGCCATTATCTAAGGAACATAGCGGTATAAACCAAAATTAAACACTACAATGATTATTTAGTTTCAAGTTTTCAAGGGGATCAAAATTGGGATGCACCATATACAAAGAGTTAAAAATTTAACCCCCTTAAATTTTTCACTCTTTGTTATATTGCAGCCATTTGCTAAAATCATTTAAGTTAATTTTTTTTCCTCATTAATGTACACACAGCACCCCATATTGACAGAAAAACACAGAATTGTTGACATTTTTGCAGATTTATTAAAAAAGAAAAACTGAAATATCACATGATCCTAAGCCACAGTATCGGTCAAAATGTTAAATTTTTTTACCGTTATCGACCCGAATTTGGATGATATATTAAGGCTATTTCCTTCAGAGACACTTCAGGTGCGCACCATTCACCATTATGATTATGAATTGCGAATTGCTCACTTCGAAAAGGAAAATACCATGAAGTGCAACATGTGCAGGGCAAGTCCATCATATAGTTAACACAAAACTATAATGAGAACATTACTGCAAAATAATGTTGTGGAATCTTTGTGTGCCTGTGCTTCAGAGCGTTGCTACAGGAAGAGCCAAGAGCGCCTCCACAACAGGATTCCTGTAGTTCAGGTTCACTTGTCCATTTGCGTCTTTTTGAGAATATTTAAGTTGTAATATTATGTTTATGTTGTATAAATAACTGATTCTCATATAGCCTAATTAACCCGCTAACAAAGAGCTTCGGTTTACTGGTGATCATTCAGCTAAAATAGCAAAGCTGATATTTGAAACAGTGGTATTAATTTAAGATGTTTCTTTTTCAAAATCATTGACGCATTAATAATGACCACCCATTTTATTTTTATTATTTTCATCAACAATACGGTTTAATTAAAATCCTTTCATTATTGTCCATTTTATCAAGCATTTTGATTCTTTACATGCAAGTAATATTGTCCAATGACTTGTTTGCATTATTTAAGCATTATTTTATTTATTTGTAAGTCTTTTAATTTTAAACCTTACCCTGGTTCAAACTAGGCTGCTGTCCTGTATTTGCCTGATTTATGTTTAAGTGCTTGGAACATGGATTTTAATGGTGAGACTTTTGTAATCAGGCTCTCAAAAATTATATAAAAATTCGGATTTAGATTTATCAGCCAACTTATCGGTTATCGGCCAAAATTATCGGTGCAGCATCCCTATAAAATAGCAAAACAACTGCCATGTATGTTAAAAAAAACAAAAAAAACGCACACATATACAGTGGGTACGGAAAGTATTCAGACCCCCTTAAATTTTTCACTCTTTGTTATATTGCAGCCATTTGCTAAAATCATTTAAGTTAATTTTTTTTCCTCATTAATGTACACACAGCATATTGTTTAAAATGAAGACCTCATGTATAAGTATTGAGAGACATTCTGATTGTCAAATGTAACCGGAACATATCCACAGTTTAAGTGATGAACTACACCTGTGTGAACTTGACGAGAACTAACTTCATACATCTAATAAATATCATCTTGACACCAGCTGTAATAATTCCAAACAGAAAGAAAAGCAGAGAAAAGCTGTTCTGCCAACAAAAGCACCAGATGGCAGCAGTTTCTGGCCTTTTATCAAGTTATCACCTGAAACAAGTGCGTATGTTCTGCACCAGAGGTTTAGTATAAATGTTCCCATCTACCTCATCATATGTGTAATCTCTCTCTGATCCTGCCCAGGCAGGGCCCGTCTGTGTGCTGAATGTGATGTCATCGATGTTTTTACTGTCTTCATCTTCAACACCTTTCACACAAACAGCACAGAATTAGACTGCCAACATTACTATAATAACATTATAGTTATTTACAGAAAAATTCCCTACTAAGGCACTTACCATTATCTTTGCTTTGACTGTCTGCGTCCTCTTGAAAATCTTTGACTTTTCTCGTTTTCTTCTTCTTCATGGGCAGCATTAAGTCATCCTCCTCTTGTGTTTCTGATGGCTCTGATTCGATCTTCAGCTCCTTTGAAATTTTGCAATTTATTTAATACAATTGCTGTCAGTGCTGAACAGACCAAATGCTTTCACTGTCAAAACATATTTCATTGTGCTATGAAAACAATCCTGAGTTTAACAACTATACATGTGCAAACAATCGACTGACCTTCATTCCTTCTTCAAGCTCGGCATCAAAAATCTTCTCTTTTTTGGACTTCTTTTTCTTTTTCTTCTGGTTAAAGAAGTTTAAGTCATCCAGGTCATCTGATGTTTCTGGAACATCACCAAAATAAAATCAAATACAACAAGCCACACTTTTTGGATTATATTTTTCATTTCAATAAACATTGAGTGTGTAAACATAAGCTGGTTAATATATTGGATGTTTGCAATAAATATTTATTTTTTGTTTATTTCATTGTTGATGCAAAATTGAACATGTGAACAAGACACTTTTAAATAAGGCTGTGTGATATAAAAAAAAATAATATACAGTATATATATATATATATATGTGTGTGTGTGAGTGTGTGTGTGTGTGTGTATTTCCTTACAATACATTCGAGGATGCATTTTGGTATTTCTGAATTACAATTTAAAACATATTTCAAAATGAAAACAAGTAGAGCTTTATCAAAAAGCTGTAACATGTCTCTAGAACAGACAAGACAATATAGGTAAACATCAAAACAATAAAAAATAAAAAAAAAACGCCCAGACTAAAAAGTCTCTCAAATAACAGAAACTAGAACAGTGACAGAAAGGGCAATATAATCATAATATATCACGCAATTACAATTGGAAAGATGCACACCTTGTTTGCAAATGCCCAAATAACAATGCAGTGTAATTTTAATAAACATTTAAACAAAGGCGATTCATAATGAAAAACACATCCAAACTGCAATTTTTAACATGCATATAACAACTTTAATGTGCCCAACATGTAAACAGCTGTCAAAGCTCAACTCCCTGAAAACGCTTGCACTTCTCCGCTCGCTCGGCACCAGTGGACACGGACCGTGAGAAATCATACGTTCTGCGGTTTAGAAAATGCACATGCTCTCATCACGATTTTATCACCGTTTCGATTCATCGCACAGCCCTAGCTTTTAATGCGGTTTTTTTTACTTGGCCATTACATTACTTAAGCCAGAAAATTCAGTTTTTCTGCTAAATTTAGTGTGAATTGTTTCAAAAACACAGATTTGGAGAATTGTTGCGTCATTTTACATGCAAAGATTGCTGTTTACTTACTTTCCATTGTTATACTGATGCAAAAAAAAAAAAAAAAGGATTAAATGTCCTTCTTTTCATTTTGTGAAAAACACCTTGATTTTGTGCAAAAAAACATCAAGTTCACTTTCAGGGTAATTTGCTATTTGTTATTATCGTAAATACATTGTGAACTTATTTTATGGCCACTTAAAACTGCCTTTAAGCAGCTGTTCAAGATCAAATGTGCATTGAGTTTTTTTATATCTATTTTATAGTATATGAATTATAAAAATCAAAATGGTTGGTAGGAAAAACTGTGGCATTCGATTCATCGCACAGCCCTAGCTTTTAATGCGGTTTTTTTTACTTGGCCATTACATTACTTAAGCCAGAAAATTCTGTAAGCAGCTGTTCAAGATCAAATGTGCATTGAGTTTTTTTATATCTATTTTATAGTATATGAATTATAAAAATCAAAATGGTTGGTAGGAAAAACTGTGGCATTCTCTAACCAGGCAGGTGGGAAAAGGACATAATAATATGGCTTTGTGTAATATTGCTACAACTATTTAACTAGGCAATCAAAAAGCGACAACACTAATGCAGAATACAATTGTGATGTACTTTACCTTTCTTCCTCCCCTCATCTTCATCAAGATCTAACTCTTTCTCCTCGGCCCAGTCAGCCTCCGTCTCTTTTATTTCTAGCTGTTGGCCTTCATCTCCCTCTCCACCATCTTCCTCCAGCATGAAAGGCTTCTTCTTTTTCTTCTTCTTCTTGGTCATAGTGGGGTCAAATATCATCTGGAAGGACCACAGCATGAGTTTAATAATGAGATGACACTGAACAGAGGCTGTCAACAGACATCAGAAAGGTCAAAATGAAGCATGCAAGCAATCATCAACTAATGAGAGACTAGTCACAATTAAATCCTACTAATCATACTAAAGCTCTCTAAGATATTGTCAACCATGATTAGTTTTAAAAACACAAAATGTTGGAGCTTTTGGTCCTAATTTTGGATGGCACAACAAGAATAGATCAATTCTGGAGAAGATGAACTCAAGATTTCATTTACGGCATCTCTTAAAGCAATCATAAAACTGTTTAAGTGTTATCATGTAATAATCACATGATGTAGAAGCTTCTTTGGACAGGTATGACATGGTAAATCTACAGTACTTTGACATATACCATAGTGCTGAAATATATGTACCATGGTATTTACATGGTACTCCAAGAATATCATGGCACTTTGGGGTACTTTTTGTAAGTGATACTGCTTTATTAAACAATCACCATGTATTTACATGATTCTTCAAGAACATGTGTAGAAAGTGCAGTAGAAAATGTCCAAAGAAACCATGGTAGTACCACAGAAACAGTATTACCAAGGTAAATCTGCACACATATAAAACATGGTAGCACCACAGTAAATGCCCCAAAATATGGTCATAGCATGGTACTCGTCCAAAATAACACGTCTTTGCAAGGTCCAAACAACCATGGTAAATGTTCAAAGACACGTATGCTGTTTACTATCTAACTAGCTGACAAATGACAAAAACATCTAGAAAATACGAGCTGTGCACATGTTTCCTCACAGCCTTTACTGGTAGGCCCAATTGTCCTTCTCTTTTGACTGTCTAAATAATCCCATATTAACAAATAATCTTACTAAACAACGATTGTTCACTAACCTCGTCTCCCGACATGGTTTCGACTTCTTGTAAAACCGCAGGAAGAAAAAATAAACGTTATTACACGCTGTTCCTAACGAAGACCCTTTCTCGATATGCGCGTTGCTTGCGACAGGCCGGGCGGAGCTCGGTACGCATGCGCGATAGATTGGGCTGGGCGCATTGCATGATGGTTGTTGTAGTTTTGGTCTGCAAAACTACGTAGGGGAGACTAGGGACAATTTTTGTTTCATCATTTGTTCCTCAATGTGTCTCAAACTTTAATATTGCAATATTTAATTAATACAGCTGTGGCACAAAACAATTTGTGATTTCTACTGCATCTCAGCACAGAACTCTCTGGTCCCTGTATGTTTGATCAGATTATTGGAGCTCATGATCCAAAACCCTTTGTGCTGACAGAACCTTGAGATGTACAACAAACAGATGTACTGGAAGAAAGATTCTTATGTGACACAATAAATCTTTGGAAATGATGCTCAAATTGGTTTCTAAACCACATGGCTTGAGGAGGTTAAACATCATGAGGATTTTACTTACCCTCACATTCTTTAAATCTATGCTATAATATTCTCAAACCCTTCCTCCAGAGATTAACCAAACCTGGTGCATTTTTCTTTATTGTTCATAATAGCTTGCGAACCATTTTATTCCTGTAATCTGTTTAAAATTGCAGCGGGATGTCTGGCTCCCAGACAGCTAAAACCCTTTCCTGCTTCCTCCTTTCTGGTCTGCTTTTTCAGAACAATGTTATTTGCCGTATGTGTGTGTTTAGGGTTAAATGGTCAGTTTGACTTATCGTCTCTCCTAAATTAGTTAGCAACAAAAACCACCACAGTACTTTCCTAAACACCTGTTTGAACTGAAATGTTTCCTGATCCATGAGGTCATCATGTGCAATGAGAGGTGTCTAACAGTCTAACATTTTTAAATTGCTATAATAAGTCCTTGTTTAATGCATGGATTCAGTTGTGCAGTTTTAAGGCTTTAAGGTTTTAAGGTTTTGAGTATAAGAGTCACAGCTAGTTATGGTCTCCACTATGTGATATATCACAGACAGTATACATGCTACAGGAGGCCAGCAGTGGATCAGAAGGGTTTTCAGGGTATGTATTATTTACCTAAGGGGTGGAACACTGCTAATCTATGCATTCTCCATATTATATTTGCTGAGCGCAGCTCGATTTTCAGTAAAAGAACTGTTGCACTCTTACCACAAGCCGTGAAGTGAAGTGAAAGAAAATGTATTCATGTGTAAATCTGCTTAGGAAATAAGTAGTTTATGCTTTCTGAGCATGGGAGGGAAGAGAAATCCGGACAAAAAATATGTGCAGAAGGTAAAAAATGCCTTATTCCTTCTCTTTTGACTCTCTCTTTCTCTCTCTCTCTCTCGCTCGCTCGCTCTCTCTGTCTTAATTTGATTTATTTTCATAGCTTATCATGAAAGTTGCATGGGGACCTCATTTGAACGTGTATTATACATTCAGCTAATCGCTTCACAAATTTGACATTATTGCTTTTGAGGGTTGTAAATGTAATGTAATGTAATAAATCTTTGTTACTTTAGTTCTCGAATAGACTGAGCCTCGCTTTTGGACTAGAAAAAGAACATATACACTTTACTAATCAAAACACTGAAACTATGCCAAGACGTCTTATTTTCATTATAGGCCCATTTCAAGTTTATATGTATAGCATTAGCACCGGTGAAGCTGAAAATATACACGGTGTCATGGGCTTCGGAGAATAGCAAGAAGTATGCAAAACCTTAAATCAGGTAGACAGATTTGACAGACAGTGAACAGTGCTGCTATTTAGAGTTTGTGGGCACTTATTCACATGCCAGGCAGTTTTCCATTGATCTCAGAGACATATTGTTCTGTGATTTCTGAAACTGAATCGCAATAAGGCTTTGGAACTAAATGTAAGATGTTGAAATCAAAGGTTTCTCTATCCAAACGACATAATAGCTTCAACTATGTTGAAAATGGAAACACATGTAGAATCACTCATCACAAAATATACTGTCTTTTCTGTGATGTGGACATTTCTGTTTCATATACTTCACTTCATTTTCAGAAATTTATATATATATAATCTTACGTTATCTAAAAGAAAACACTTTAAAAGCCTTTTTACAAAATCTCATTTCAAAATCAAGTTCCAAGTGTATCAAACAATGAATCACAAACTTTGACATTTTTAATGAGTGAAAATTTGATTGTTGTAATAGATACATAATAAACAATGTTTTATTTTATATTATTGTTTAGTTTTGTAAGTCACTTATTACACGCTGTTCCTAACGAAGACCCTTTCTCGATATGCGCGTTGCTTGCGACAGGCCAGGCGGAGCTCGGTACGCATGCGCGATAGATTGGGCTGGGCGCATTGCATGATGGTTGTTGTAGTTTTGGTCTGCAAAACTACGTAGGGGAGACTAGGGACAATTTTTGTTTCATCATTTGTTACTCAATGTGTCTCAAACTTTAATATTGCAATATTTAATTAATACAGCTGTGGCACAAAACAATTTGTGATTTCTACTGCATCTCAGCACAGAACTCTCTGGTCCCTGTATGTTTGATCAGATTATTGGAGCTCATGATCCAAAACCCTTTGTGCTGACAGAACCTTGAGATGTACAACAAACAGATGTACTGGAAGAAAGATTCTTATGTGACACAATAAATCTTTGGAAATGATGCTCAAATTGGTTTCTAAACCACATGGCTTGAGGAGGTTAAACATCATGAGGATTTTACTTACCCTCACATTCTTTAAATCTATGCTATAATATTCTCAAACCCTTCCTCCAGAGATTAACCAAACCTGGTGCATTTTTCTTTATTGTTCATAATAGCTTGCGAACCATTTTATTCCTGTAATCTGTTTAAAATTGCAGCGGGATGTCTGGCTCCCAGACAGCTAAAACCCTTTCCTGCTTCCTCCTTTCTGGTCTGCTTTTTCAGAACAATGTTATTTGCCGTATGTGTGTGTTTAGGGTTAAATGGTCAGTTTGACTTATCGTCTCTCCTAAATTAGTTAGCAACAAAAACCACCACAGTACTTTCCTAAACACCTGTTTGAACTGAAATGTTTCCTGATCCATGAGGTCATCATGTGCAATGAGAGGTGTCTAACATTTAAGGATATTTAAATTGCTATAATAAGTCCTTGTTTAATGCATGGATTCAGTTGTGCAGTTTTAAGGCTTTAAGGTTTGTGTCTCCAGAGTATAAGAGTCACAGCTAGTTATGGTCTCCACTATGTGATATATCACAGACAGTATACATGCTACAGGAGGCCAGCAGTGGATCAGAAGGGTTTTCAGGGTATGTATTATTTACCTAAGGGGTGGAACACTGCTAATCTATGCATTCTCCATATTATATTTGCTGAGCGCAGCTCGATTTTCAGTAAAAGAACTGTTGCACTCTTACCACAAGCCGTGAAGTGAAGTGAAAGAAAATGTATTCATGTGTAAATCTGCTTAGGAAATAAGTAGTTTATGCTTTCTGAGCATGGGAGGGAAGAGAAATCCGGACAAAAAATATGTGCAGAAGGTAAAAAATGCCTTATTCCTTCTCTTTTGACTCTCTCTTTCTCTCTCTCTCTCTCGCTCGCTCGCTCTCTCTGTCTTAATTTGATTTATTTTCATAGCTTATCATGAAAGTTGCATGGGGACCTCATTTGAACGTGTATTATACATTCAGCTAATCGCTTCACAAATTTGACATTATTGCTTTTGAGGGTTGTAAATGTAATGTAATGTAATAAATCTTTGTTACTTTAGTTCTCGAATAGACTGAGCCTCGCTTTTGGACTAGAAAAAGAACATATACACTTTACTAATCAAAACACTGAAACTATGCCAAGACGTCTTATTTTCATTATAGGCCCATTTCAAGTTTATATGTATAGCATTAGCACCGGTGAAGCTGAAAATATACACGGTGTCATGGGCTTCGGAGAATAGCAAGAAGTATGCAAAACCTTAAATCAGGTAGACAGATTTGACAGACAGTGAACAGTGCTGCTATTTAGAGTTTGTGGGCACTTATTCACATGCCAGGCAGTTTTCCATTGATCTCAGAGACATATTGTTCTGTGATTTCTGAAACTGAATCGCAATAAGGCTTTGGAACTAAATGTAAGATGTTGAAATCAAAGGTTTCTCTATCCAAACGACATAATAGCTTCAACTATGTTGAAAATGGAAACACATGTAGAATCACTCATCACAAAATATACTGTCTTTTCTGTGATGTGGACATTTCTGTTTCATATACTTCACTTCATTTTCAGAAATTTATATATATATAATCTTACGTTATCTAAAAGAAAACACTTTAAAAGCCTTTTTACAAAATCTCATTTCAAAATCAAGTTCCAAGTGTATCAAACAATGAATCACAAACTTTGACATTTTTAATGAGTGAAAATTTGATTGTTGTAATAGATACATAATAAACAATGTTTTATTTTATATTATTGTTTAGTTTTGTAAGTCACATATTCTCACTGAAATATGAGATTTTGTAAAAAAAAACTTTTTACTTGTTTTCTTTCAGATAACATAGGATATCCAAAAGATAAAAGATGTTTCAGTGAGAATATGTGAGCTACAAAACTAAAAACACATCGCCAAAATATAAAATAAAACTTTTTTTTTTCATATTGCTCATTTCATACATTACAACAATCAAATTTTCATTAATTAAAAATGTCAAAGTTTGTGATTCATTGTTTGAAACACTTGGACCCTAATTTCACAGAAGAGTAAAACTGAAATATACATATTTTCTATTAGAATATTATATATAGTTTTATATAAAATTGGATTTCAAAATATTACATGTGCAAAGTACATTTTCTGAATATAGAAATATTAAAACATTAAACAGTTTATTGATCAAAAGGTCTTTTAAAAACTTTCCTTGAAAAGCCACAATACTGTACGTTTTTAAGTCTTTTTATTGTGAAAACATTTATTGTATTTCATGTATTTTCTCGAGTTACATATGTGATAATCTAAGATTAAATATGCACCCAAAATCACCTTCATAAAGGACAAAAAAAAAGAATAATTTTAAGTGTTACAGAGAACAAAATATTAGAAAATGCTGCAAATACTTTAAAATATGCAGGATCCTGTGCTGAAAATTTGTTCATATTAAATCACTGCATGTTTAACTGACTTTGTAATTGTAATCCAATTGTAACATGTGCTCCAAACTATTGTTCTTGGGAGGAAGAGAATGATACATTTATAATGTCATTTATTATATAACTTTATTTAGCTTTTCTTTAACAACTAAATCAAACTGACTATACAACCATTTTATTACCTTAGCAATTTAGCACCGAGCTTATAAAATATGAGACATTCGTGACTCACATGGTGAGACAGTGTGCAAGAGAATCGGTTCAAAGCTCGAGCTCTATCAAAAAATAAAATGAAATTACAAAAACCAAAATCACTTGCTATCCAGTGATCATCATGCATTTTCATTGTATAGAAAAGTGTGTTTGACATTTTTATAATAATATATCGAAACATATTTAAAATTTACTAGAGAGGCAAGACTGCATATGATAATAAGACTAGATTTCAGATCATATATTTTAGATTAGCATTTTTTTTATAAACCATTAGCAAACTGTTTTTCTTGTTTTAAGCATTAATAGGCTAATATTTTGGTATCACTGACATACTATTATAGATTTTGTTAATAATTAGAATATTCTTTTTTTTATATATATTTTATATTTTGGTTCTAGTAATTTTGTAGTGTGTTTTTGTCATTTTTCTTATTTTTTATATCAATATAGTTTTCATTCATTTGCATTTCTGTTTTAGCTTTAGTTTTTTTTAGTACATAAACTAAATTAAAATGAGAAATGTTGCCTTGACAACTAGCTGAAATAAAATAAATGTACAAATTTAAATACATTTTTATTTCAGGTCAAGTTTGTTTCTTTCAAGTGTTAAGCAAAGGTAAAAAACTATTTTCCGCTCAAGGATCTTACAATTTAGAGGATCCAAAACATGATCATGGTAATTTAAGTCATTTGTACAAGATGGTGAAAACATTTAACTTTCATGTTTTTTCTCCTATTAGAATCATTGGGTTGTTTGGGTTCAGCTTTTGTGGTTATGCTTTTGTACAACCCATCTGGCGGATTTTCACCATCATATGAATTCTCATGGGGGAGCATTAAAGGTGGAGCAGCCCAGAAGACAAAGCTGGTGTTAATGACAGAAAATAAGTGACTAAGAAACCTGTCAAGCCAGCCTTTACAACACGTCTTCATTCTGGACGATTCAAAGGTTTCCCAAATCCCTTGAGAGCAATGTTCGGCACTCACTCAGTTGGCTTTTCCACTTCCATGGCTTTCATTTTACAATCATTACCCAAGTCTCTGGCAGCAGCCAGATGAGCAAACGATGGATGTAATTACCTAATGTACTTGAATACTTTGGCGTTGAATATGTGAATGTAATGTTACCACATTGAGCCAGCCAGAAAAGAAGAAAAAATCAAGACTGACATGATTGTTTCTTTGAAGAATTTTTTATAGATTTGATTTGTCACTTTAAAGTCAACATAAAATAACATATGCAACCTTAATTCAGTAATGTGACATTGTTTAGGAAAATGGGATACTCAACAATAAAATGTACACTCTCAGAAATAAAAGATACAAAACTGTCACCGGGGCAGTATACCCTAATGTACAAAAGCTAAAATGTACATCTTTGTACCTTATTTAACCTTAAATGTTACATATTAGTACATTAAATGCATATTAGCAGTGTTGGGGAAAGTTACTTTTAAAAGTAACGCATTACAATACTCCCTAAAAAAGTAACGTGTCACGTTAATTTTGCATTCATTTTTCTCATCTGGGCTGGGATTACTTCTTTGTTTTTAATATAAAATGTTCTATTTTTGGCAAAGGTAAAAGCCTTTGACAGCAAAATTGAAATGAATACAGTAAGCCTCAGGCTAAAGGAAATGTACATTCACGTCTGTACAGTAGACTGCGCAGCTCAAACAAACCTTTTAGCTGTGCAGCCATAACACAAACGTTATGTTTATCTAAAGTCATTTTTGCTTATTAGTATGGATAAATAGTATCATCGAATGTCAGCAAAAATGGGATTAAATACATTGCAGGTTTGCGTCATAATCTAAATTTGCATGAAGAATACTGAATCTGATTTTGTCCAAATTAGATGTTTTCACAGTGCACACAACGCCTCTGAACTTACTCCTGATCTCTCTCAGCATTGGAGAGATCAGTCAAAGTAACTGGTGTTACGTATTTGAAAAAGTAACTTAAAAAGTAAATTAAAAAGAAATGTGCCACTTTACTAGTCACTAGTCAAAATGATCTGATTACATAACTCGAGTTACTCGAGTGATTAGTGTTGGCATTACCACCCAACACTGCATATTATTACCTTTTGAAATGGTACCGCCCTAGTAATAGTTTGGTACCTTTTTTCTGTGAGTGTAGGGCTTGGAATTTTATAGAAAATCTTGTCAAATTCATATTTTACATTCATTCCATCCCATTTATTGAGATGCATAAAGCAGTATTGTATCTGTGGGTGGGCTTTTCTATTGCAGACTAAAGCACATGGAATCAGCTCATTTCTGTGTTTATCGCACACCATCAGTTCACACTGAATCTATTTGTAACATCTAGGCCTTTTCTTTGGAAAACAATGTGTACCAGTACATGAGGTCAGAAGCGAGAAGTCATTTAAAATGTAACTCTAAAGCGAAAACAGGTTTCCTAATGGCCAAATGTGATTTTAAATTTACTGGACATACTTCAGAATTATAGCGTCATCTGCTGGTCAAAATGTCCCTTCCCACTTTTCATTTAGTCTCTTGATATTGTGCAATTGTACTGAAACTGTTGTTGAAGGTGTAATGAAATGCATTAAGCATATAACATTGTATTTAGTCAGATAAAAAAATCATGCATGCAACAGATCCATATCAAATAAACATCCAAATGTATGTTCTTTTGGCAATTTGTTCAGATAATCTTGTAACAATCATGCCCTGAGAGGAAAACAAAGTCAATTCTTGTTGTTTTCTGTGTGTAATTATTATGTCATGTGCATGCATCGGATCTGATGACATTTGAGTCACAAATTTGTGAAAAAACAAAAACAGGCTATCGTGCATGTGTGTGTGTGTGTGTACCTGTTTTTCTATTCTGATGGGGACTTAAACCTGAATACACACAGACTCATGGGGACTCATGTCATGGTGGGGACCTAAATTGAGATCCCCACGGGTAAACAAGCTAATAAATCACACAGAATGAAGTTTTTTGAAAATCAAAAAATGCACAAGGTTTCCTGTGAGGGGTAGGTTTAGGTGTAGGGTTGGTGTAGGGCAATAGAATATACAGTAGAAAAAGCATTACGTCTATGGAGAGTCCCCACAAGGATAGCAAACCAGACATGAGTGTGTGTGTGTGTGTGTGTGTGTGTGTGTGTGTGTGTGTGTGAGAATATTGTTCACATTCCTACCTTTTTATTCAAAAACTAAAATAACTCTCAGGGTTTTCTCTCACAAATACACAGTGTCCCTAAATTTTTTTTGCACATGTTATATCTGAATGCCATTGCATTATGTAACAAAATATCAAAGCAAGTGGCATCTGTGCTTTTCTGAACCTTTTTGTGCAACTGTTGTTTTGATGAATTAGATTAAGGTAGTTCTTCACATTAAATATGAACATGTTCCATTAATGTCTGACATCTAAAGCTTTAATTAGAACTGTATATCTACAGTTTCTTTTTTCATTTTTGTTCAGACAAAAGTGTGTTTCTGACATCCATTCAAGTGTGAAGTGTCCAAATATGTTTCCGGGCAACACGCTTGCTCTCTCTTCGTACACATACTTATCCTTTACCCTTTCTATTTTTTCATGTCTGTCTCGCTCCCTCTAACCCGTCTGGGCGTGTGGATCCGCCCATGCTTAATTTTTTATCATTTCGTCCTTTCTGAATTTCCTGACTACAAAAGTCTGTCTGACATTGCTCTCTCAGTCTCAGCAGGGGAGCGGGGAATATCTCAAGCCAGCTACACAAAGGGAAAACAGGGGCCCCCATTACTCACCAGGACAGGTCAGTTTGTAAATTCCCAACACCGACTCCTGAAGATTTCCATGGGTAGTTTTGCTTTTGAATGCACCCTGAAAGAGGATATAAAAAAGACGAGATTGTCAGAAACAGGAGGTTGAACATGGTGAGACATGATGAATTGTGATCAAATGCTACTAGAAATACTGTAAACCGGAACTGTAGCTCTGCTTGTGAACTTTTAAGTGTTTTGTGAGTATTAATATAGAACTTACTGCACTGGAATATAACAGTCCTTCTCGTTTTCTTGGCACATGCTATTTGGCCTATACTACAAAAAAATGACTCCGTTGCCGGCTGGAGAAGTGGTTTTGCGCAAAATCTATAGGTTATAATTTTAACTACCATTAAAGTGCTCTGATAGATGTTTTTTGTATGTTGTAACATAAAGGAATAGGTTACGCTTACGTTTGTTTTACGTCTAATTTCTGCGCATTTACAAAACGTTTTGAGCTTCAGTTTGGATAAATTTGACCTTTCAAAGATAATTCATAAAGGCTAGTTTTGTCTATTTTTTTTTTCTCTCTCTCTCTGTTTGTTTAGGGGTTTGAAATAGCACAAGCCTTTAAAGCTTGAACATCCAGTTTTGTGTATGGCTAATTCTGTTTGTGTACGTATGTGATTATTACTAAATCTGCAGCTTTATGTTTTTGATGTTTGTGTTTGAAACTATTGTCTCGTGCAGGGTGAAGTCTTAATATGAATCCGTCATTGTTGCTGTGCTGTGTGCTGCTCTGTTTAGCCTGCTGTGTTACGGTACATACACACATGATTATGGAGGAACAATACAGCTCCAACCAAACAACCATCAGCTTACACGCAAATAACCAAACAGATGCACCTTCTGTGCTCATAGTCGGTAAGGCTTCTTTCTCTTACAGAGAAACTGTTCGAAACAAATCGTCATCATTCTTAATCAAGAACTGTAAAAATGGTCAACAGAAACTTCTAGCTAAGTGCCAAGCTGTTGTTTTTAATCGCATCAGTATGAATGCATCATTCTCTATTTCACATTTCTTCATGTTACTAATTTAGAAACATTCCACTTAAATGATGTATGTTCTAATGTAGTTGTTTTCCGCTATCGAAGGGCTTTCAAAAACACCTAAGAAGAACAAGAAAACGGAAAAGAAACCAAAAAAGGTTTGTAAAGTTAGATATTGATTTATGGTTACCCCTTTAATACAATTGTCCACACAAATATAATCATGAGAAGCTACAAAAAACCAACAACAACAAAAATTATGTTAGGGTGTTTAATTTAGTTTATGGTGATTTAAAATATGTTTAAAAATAATATGCTGCTAAGTACAAACTGTTCACATATTTATTCAGTCTACCGCCTTGTATCAGTCTTAAAATATTAGAATTTCAGGATGATCAAATTCAGTATTTGTTTATTGATCTGTACGTCTATTCAGGGAAATATAGATATATGTTTATTAAAATTGAAATAGCTGTATTGGATTTAGTATAGCATTCTGTGACGGAAATTACATTTTAAATATTTTTGGAGGTTATGTAGACCACTCCTTTGTTTTGCTGAGGCTAATTTCATAGCTAGCATTTTACACAATTAAACAACATTTCCCCACTTTTCAAACACGACCAAATTGCTTGGAAATTACGTGATATTTACCAGGATCTTGTTTTCTTCGCGCACCACGCGTCGGGCTCTTCTCTGGCACTTTTGTCTGCTTGGAAACCAAGTAGCTAACGGTTGATAACAAAAGTTGTTTTACAGACACATTAGTTGGACGTGGTGAAAATGATGCCTTAACTAGGGTACGGTGGTCATTTGTGCTAAAAATGTCAAGCGTTTTCGCTCCGTGTTAATCATTGGCTCATGTTTACTTGCAATAACAAATATAAAATGCACCACATAGGAACTTAAACCTTCATTTGGTATGTGTTTCAGAAATTCAGCAACCGTGTGAAGAGACCTCCGCCGCCGCCGAACTGCGTGCCGCTCTGGAGCAGCTGCACGACGCCCAACGCGGTGTGCTGCGAGCAGTGCGCCTTCTGCCACTGCCGCCTGTTCAAGACCGTCTGCTACTGCCGCATGGGTAACCCGAAATGCTGAACACCCCCTGCCCTGAAAGGAGGAGGATGGGACTGTCCCGATCCCAAAGGCTTGTTTATAAAACCCTGTGGGATTAGGACAACCGAACATCAGTGCACTCCATCATATAATCGGAGATTTCCTGGCTAGATATTATAACGTTACCTACTGCTCGTCACAAACGCTCGGGAATAAGGAGAAGAGCCACCTGGGTGATTACCGAAGTACTTTACATTTTAATTCAATGTATATGTATTTTTAAAATGTTCGCGTTAATGAAAAGAGTAAGCACTTTATGGAAAAATGTTAAAGCATCCGGGTCTGACCTGCAACCTGTTTGAGCTGCTGTAAACAAAAAAGGGATCCAGCAGAAAAGGGGAAATCACCATGACAACCACAGTTGCCGCCAAATAGTTGTTGGTGTTTACTACAGTAAAACCCGCCAACACTCTCGACAATAAATCAAAGAAAACTAAAAATAAACATATAATTAAATAAAACGACAGATTCAGAGAGCTTATTTAATAAGAGTATTTTACAGAAAGAAATAAATTAATGGTAATTGGTTTAAACTAATGGGGAATATTTTTGTTGAAAGACAAAGTAGATGAGTAAATATAGTTCTTGGGTCGGTTTTAAAAATGTACGTTTCTGTACATTCATGTATATATTTCGTCTGAAAATTGTAGATGCAATGTCTATGATTATTATTGACTCGAGACCAATATCCAATTTATCCGGGGGAAAACGCGGGAAAAACGTTGTAGGATCTCGCGCTTTTCGTTGTAAAAATAAAAAAGTACATTGTAAATGAATATAATAAAGAATTAAACGTGTAATTTGTCTAAAGCATTCTGATTTATGAAAATGCTCTTGCTAGCTTTTTAGTATTTTTATTATTATTTTTTTAAGTTTGAGTACAGAATTCCCCCAAATTATAAAAAGAGGCTGTATATAAGTTGGGAGAATTCTGTATATACTGTATATACAAAAATATATATAATTTTGGGGAATTCTATAATTCTATATTCCTATAGAATTTTGGGAAATGTGTATATTTTGTATTTTATATATATTCCTCTAAAGCTTGCTACTTGTGGTGCAGACCTCTTTTCTCAAAAGTCAGCCGAGTGATTTCCCTGCATATGTTATGTAGTAGTAGGATTCAGGGAAACCGTAAGACAGTAGGCCCATGAGAGAAACAAGACTTTGAGATGTAAAGGCAACTGATAGACTTAGCTTAAATTACCCTAAAAAAAAACTTTTTCAAAAAACAACTTTAGTATAATACTTATCACTTGTACCTATGCTGAAAACATGCATCTTTGGTAAGTTGACATAACATACCCATGAGTTTATTATGAAAAAATTGTATTTTGAGTATTTCAACGAGTTCCAATTTTTCAGTCGCAATCTGTGACTACCAAGTGAACTATTTTTGAAATAAAGTCATTCCTATAAACAATTTAATTTACATATATCCCATGTAGGCTCTCATTTTAATGAGGTCATAAAATCTGCATGCGTAATGAAAAAAATAACCAACAAATATTTAATACAAACTAGAGTGCAACTACTTTAAAGGTCTTGCTTTAGAGACAACTGATTATGCAAAGCAAGATCAAAGCGTATGGACACAGGTTCCAAACACCTCAAATAATTATCGGTCCAACACAGGCAATAAAACACACGCACAGGGTGACACTAAAGGCTCCAGACGCCACAGCTGGTTCACATTGAAAGGAAGCAATGGGTGAGAAAGGAGGAGAGGAAAAAGAAAAACTCAAAAAGATAGACCCTTGTTATGTCTCTCAGGGGACACTTTGCAGGCATTTTAGGGGTCCGGTACATCTAATGGCCTACAGACTATTCCTTTACCCCACAAACACTAACTACACCATTTTACAATAATAAGGGCCAAATTAGATTGAAGCCATGTGTCTGTATGGCAGCTTGAATTACTAAGACACTGCTTATCTATGGAATAAACCAGTTTGGGTTCATTAGTTACTCGATGAGACCCAATAGTGATTTTATGGATGCAGGCCCGGTCCTTACAGCGGTTCTGCTATTTTTCATGGCTCCTCTCAGACGCTTTGTTGCTGACCGCACATCGTGGCCTCGTTTTTCATCGGGGAGTTATCATTGTCACAAGTCTGTCAGTGAATGCCTGAGCATGATGTTTTTATCAAGGAACCGTTGAAGGACACAAGTGGAACGGTTTTAATTTCATATGTTTTGGCTTGTGATATTACGATTATTTATGGGAAATGTCATAACTCAAATGCTGTGAAGATTCTTGAAATCGCTTGGCATCATTCGGTTTAACATCAGAATGGAGATATTGCAATCATCAAGAACTGCAGAAAGTCATTGCAGGAGTATGCGAGATGGTTGGTTCACCCTAAAATTCAAGTTCGGTCATCATTTTCTTGCTCAGTGTCATTTTATTTCTCTACGGGAAGAAAACGAGGTATTTTGAATGTCAGTGGGGTCCAAACAACATTAGGCTCCACTGGCTTTCACTGTGTGGGAACTTCACTTCTTTTTGTATTCCACAGAAAGTCATAGTCTTAGAAAAACACGGGTAAATGCTGACCGTATTGTCATTTTTGGGTGAACTGTCCCTTTAAGTTCGCATTAAACAAAATTGAAATGAATACAGTAAGCCTCAAGCTAAAGGAAATGTACATTCACGTCTGTACAGTAGACTGCGCAGCTCAAACAAACCTTTTAGCTGTGCAGCCATAACACAAACGTTATGTTTATCTAAAGTCATTTTTGCTTATTAGTATGGATAAATAGTATCATCGAATGTCAGCAAAAATGGGATTAAATACATTGCAGGTTTGCGTCATAATCTAAATTTGCATGAAGAATACTGAATCTGATTTTGTCCAAATTAGATGTTTTCACAGTGCACACAACGCCTCTGAACTTACTCCTGATCTCTCTCAGCATTGGAGAGATCAGTCAAAGTAACTGGTGTTACGTATTTGAAAAAGTAACTTAAAAAGTAAATTAAAAAGAAATGTGCCACTTTACTAGTCACTAGTCAAAATGATCTGATTACATAACTCGAGTTACTCGAGTGATTAGTGTTGGCATTACCACCCAACACTGCATATTATTACCTTTTGAAATGGTACCGCCCTAGTAATAGTTTGGTACCTTTTTTCTGTGAGTGTAGGGCTTGGAATTTTATAGAAAATCTTGTCAAATTCATATTTTACATTCATTCCATCCCATTTATTGAGATGCATAAAGCAGTATTGTATCTGTGGGTGGGCTTTTCTATTGCAGACTAAAGCACATGGAATCAGCTCATTTCTGTGTTTATCGCACACCATCAGTTCACACTGAATCTATTTGTAACATCTAGGCCTTTTCTTTGGAAAACAATGTGTACCAGTACATGAGGTCAGAAGCGAGAAGTCATTTAAAATGTAACTCTAAAGCGAAAACAGGTTTCCTAATGGCCAAATGTGATTTTAAATTTACTGGACATACTTCAGAATTATAGCGTCATCTGCTGGTCAAAATGTCCCTTCCCACTTTTCATTTAGTCTCTTGATATTGTGCAATTGTACTGAAACTGTTGTTGAAGGTGTAATGAAATGCATTAAGCATATAACATTGTATTTAGTCAGATAAAAAAATCATGCATGCAACAGATCCATATCAAATAAACATCCAAATGTATGTTCTTTTGGCAATTTGTTCAGATAATCTTGTAACAATCATGCCCTGAGAGGAAAACAAAGTCAATTCTTGTTGTTTTCTGTGTGTAATTATTATGTCATGTGCATGCATCGGATCTGATGACATTTGAGTCACAAATTTGTGAAAAAACAAAAACAGGCTATCGTGCATGTGTGTGTGTGTGTGTACCTGTTTTTCTATTCTGATGGGGACTTAAACCTGAATACACACAGACTCATGGGGACTCATGTCATGGTGGGGACCTAAATTGAGATCCCCACGGGTAAACAAGCTAATAAATCACACAGAATGAAGTTTTTTGAAAATCAAAAAATGCACAAGGTTTCCTGTGAGGGGTAGGTTTAGGTGTAGGGTTGGTGTAGGGCAATAGAATATACAGTAGAAAAAGCATTACGTCTATGGAGAGTCCCCACAAGGATAGCAAACCAGACATGAGTGTGTGTGTGTGTGTGTGTGTGTGTGTGTGTGTGTGTGTGTGAGAATATTGTTCACATTCCTACCTTTTTATTCAAAAACTAAAATAACTCTCAGGGTTTTCTCTCACAAATACACAGTGTCCCTAAATTTTTTTTGCACATGTTATATCTGAATGCCATTGCATTATGTAACAAAATATCAAAGCAAGTGGCATCTGTGCTTTTCTGAACCTTTTTGTGCAACTGTTGTTTTGATGAATTAGATTAAGGTAGTTCTTCACATTAAATATGAACATGTTCCATTAATGTCTGACATCTAAAGCTTTAATTAGAACTGTATATCTACAGTTTCTTTTTTCATTTTTGTTCAGACAAAAGTGTGTTTCTGACATCCATTCAAGTGTGAAGTGTCCAAATATGTTTCCGGGCAACACGCTTGCTCTCTCTTCGTACACATACTTATCCTTTACCCTTTCTATTTTTTCATGTCTGTCTCGCTCCCTCTAACCCGTCTGGGCGTGTGGATCCGCCCATGCTTAATTTTTTATCATTTCGTCCTTTCTGAATTTCCTGACTACAAAAGTCTGTCTGACATTGCTCTCTCAGTCTCAGCAGGGGAGCGGGGAATATCTCAAGCCAGCTACACAAAGGGAAAACAGGGGCCCCCATTACTCACCAGGACAGGTCAGTTTGTAAATTCCCAACAACGACTCCTGAAGATTACCATGGGTAGTTTCGCTTTTGAATGCAACCTGAAAGAGGATATAAAGAAAACACGAGATTGTCAGAAACAGGAGGTTGAACATGGTGAGACATGATGAATTGTGATCAAATGCCACTAGAAATACTGTAAACTGGAACTGTAGCTTTACTTGAGAACTTGTAAGTCATTTGTGGGTGTTTTTTTCTTGCCTGTTGAAATTAATTCAGAACTTACTGCACAGGAATATAACAGTCATTCTTGTTTTCTTGGTACGTGCTATTTGGCCTACTACAAAAAATGACTCCATTGCCGGCCGGAGAAGTGGTTTCGCACAAATTCTAGAGGTTATAACTGCTCTGATAGATGTATTTTGTGTACGATGACATAAAGGAATATTGTATGCTTATGTTTGTCTTATTTCTAATTTCTGCGCATTTACACAATGATTTGAGCTCCAGTTTGGATACATTTTTACCTCTTAAAGCAAATTCATAAAGGCTAGTTCTGTCTATTGTTTTTTATTTTTTCTTCTTTGTCTCTCCCTTTGTTTGTTTGTTAAAGGCTTTAAAATAGGAAAAGCCTTTAAAGTTTAAACATCCAGTTTTGCACCGAAATGTATGGCTACTTCTGTATGTGTATATGTGTGTGATTATTACTAATTCTGCAGCTTTGTGTTTTTGATGTTTGTGTTTGAAACTATCGTCTCGTGCAGGGTGAAGTCTTAATATGAATCCGTCATTGTTGCTGTGCTGTGTGCTGCTCTGTTTAGCCTGCTGTGTTATGGTAAACACACACATGATTATGGAGGAACAATACAGCTCCAACCAAACAACCATCAGCTTACAAGCAAATAACCAAACAGATGCACCTTCCGTGCTCATAGTTGGTAAGGCTTCTTTCTCCTACAGAGAAACTATACAAAACAAATGATGATGATTATTAATTATGAACAGTAAAAGGAAATTGCTTAGAAACGGTTAACAGAAACTTCTAGCCAAGTGCTAAGGTTGTTTAATAATTCATATCAGTATCATTCTCCATTTTACACTTCTATACGTTACTAATAGAAACTTTCAACTTGATGTATGTTCAGATTTATTTGTTTTCCGTTATCGAAGGGCTTTCAAAAACACCTAAGAAGAACAAGAAAATGGAAAAGAAACCAAAAAAGGTTTGTAAAGTTAGATGTCATATTCATTTATGGTTACCGCTTTAATACATCAGATTTAATGATGAGAAGCTACAAAAATATTTCAGTTCGGGTGTTTAATTTAGTTTATGGTGATTTAAAATATGTTTAAAACTAGTATGCTGATAATAAAAAATGTACTTTGTAATTTGTCTACTGAATTCTGATTTATGAAAATGCTCTTGCTAGCTTTTTTTGACCACTGTCAAAAATCATGTGACAACTTGACCGAGTTTTGTTCTTTTCGTTTGGAGGACAGAATTCCCCCAAAATATTCTCATTGAAGATTTTAAACCAACATCATAAAACAAGCTTTCGTTTTTTGTTTAATTTCCTATAGCCTACTGAGATAAATGTTATAGAAGTAAGGTCTCTGTCTCTCTGTCTCTGTCTCTGTGTGTGTGTGTGTGTGTGTGTGTGTGTGTGTGTATGTACCTGTTTTTCTATTCTGGTGGGGACTTAAACCTGAATACACACCGAATCGACTCGTGCCACCGTGGAACCTAAACTGAGGTCCTCATGGGGAAACAAGCTTATAAACAGAATAAGGCTTTTTTTTTTTGAGAATGTAAAAATGCAGAAAGTTTTCTGTAGGTGTAGGGCGATAGAATATACGGTTTGTACAGTATTAAAACCATTGAGTTCCCACAAGAAGAGTAAACCAGACGTGTGTGTGTGTGTGTGTGTATATATATATATATACATATATATATATTCCTCTAATGCTTACTTGTGGTGCAGGGCTTTTTCTCAAAAATCAGCCAATGAGTGATTTCACTGCATATGTAATGGTAGGAATAAGGCAAACCTTTGTAAAATCCTTCTATGGAAACAGCAAGACAGCAGGCCTCGTGACAGAAACAAGACTTTGAGATTAAAAGGCATACCTTAAATCAACTTTATAATAAAAAATAAAAAAACTTTATTATAATACATATTATTATCGCTTGTACCTATGCTAGACACATGCATCTTTGGGAAGTTGATGTAACATATCCATGAGTTTATTAGTGGGGACTTAAACCTGAATACACACCGAATCGACTCGTGCCACCGTGGAACCTAAACTGAGGTCCTCATGGGGAAACAAGCTTATAAACAGAATAAGGCTTTTTTTTGAGAATGTAAAAATGCAGAAAGTTTTCTGTAGGTGTAGGGCGATAGAATATACGGTTTGTACAGTATTAAAACCATTGAGTTCCCACAAGAAGAGTAAACCAGACGTGTGTGTGTGTGTGTATATATATATATACATATATATATATTCCTCTAATGCTTACTTGTGGTGCAGGGCTTTTTCTCAAAAATCAGCCAATGAGTGATTTCACTGCATATGTAATGGTAGGAATAAGGCAAACCTTTGTAAAATCCTTCTATGGAAACAGCAAGACAGCAGGCCTCGTGACAGAAACAAGACTTTGAGATTAAAAGGCATACCTTAAATCAACTTTATAATAAAAAATAAAAAAACTTTATTATAATACATATTATTATCGCTTGTACCTATGCTAGACACATGCATCTTTGGGAAGTTGATGTAACATATCCATGAGTTTATTATTATTATTATAATTATTAAAATCAACATGAGGAAAAATGTGTATTTTGAGTACTTCAGTGAAAACAATTTTTTTCCACTTCAGTCCCAATCTGTGACAACCAAGTGAACCATTTCTAAAGTCGTTAATATAAACAATTTCTACATGTAGTCTGTAATTTAATGAAGTCATAAAACTGCATGCATAAAGAAAAATATATATAAAAATGTTAAATGTGTAAATGGTTTTAACTGAAGTTAAGCATGGCACACCACTGAGTATCGCATCCCAAAAGGTCTTAGTTAAAATGTTTTGCTTTAAAGACAACTGATTATGCACAAGATCAAAGTGTAAGGACACCATTTCCAAACACCTCAAAATAATTATTGGTTCAACACGGGTAATAAAACACCCATTTGAACACACGCACAAGGTGACACCAAAGGCTCCAGACGCCACAGCTGGTTCATATTGAAAGGAAGCAATGGGTGAGAGGAGGAGAGGAAAAAGAGAAACTCAAAAAGATAGGCACTTGTTATGTCTCTCAGGGGACACTCTGCAGGCATTTTAGGGGTCCAGTACATCTAATGGCCTACAGACTATTGCTTTACCCCACAAACACTAACTACACCATTTTACCATTTCCAACTAATAAGGGCCAAATTAGATTGAAGCCATCTGTATGGCGGCTTGAATTACTAAGACATTGCTTATCTATGGAATAAACCAGTTTGGGTTCATTAGTTACTCAATGAGACCCAGTACTGATTTTATGGATACAGGCCCGGTCCTGACAGTAGTTCTGCTATTTTTCATGGCTCCTCTCAGACTCTTTGTGTTTCCGACCGCACCGTTACCGGCCTCGTTTTTCATCGGGGAGTTGTCATTGTCACAAGTCTGTCAGTGAATGCCTGAGCATGATGTTTTTTATCAAGGAATCATTACAGGACACAAGTGGAACGGTTTTAACTTCATATGTTTTGGCTTGTGATATGCCATTGAGTTAATGTCATAACTCAAATGCTGTGACGATTCTTGAAATCGCGTCGCATTCTGTTTATCAGAATGGAGATATTGTAAAAATCAAGATCTGCAGGCCAAAATCCTAGTGCAGTAAGTCATTTCAGGCGTATGCGATACGGTTAGTTTACCCTAAAATTCTAGTTGTCATCATTTTCTTATTCAGTGTCATTTTACTTCTCTACAGAAGAAAAAAAAAAGAAGACATTTTGAATGTCAGAGGGGACCAAACAACACTCCAATGGCTTTTAAAAAAAATTGTTACAATTCAAAATATCTTCTTTTTGTGTTCCAGGCAAAATCATACAGTCTTAGAAAAACACGAGATCAAGTAAATGATGATAGTATTGTCATTTTTGGGTGAACTATCCCTTTAAGTTCGCATTAAAGCTTTTTTTACTATTTTTTTTTTAAACGGCCACAAGAATGACTTTAGGTTGCCAAGACGACCTGAAATAAAATTAAGAAACCACATAATTCTGACATTTTACAACAATTATGAAAGGCAAAAAAACTGACAAGGAAAAAAAAAGTGCATATTCAACCCAAACCCTTTTTTTATACATAAATGGTCAACTACAGGAATCATATTGTTCTTTCAATTCTCAAAACATTAGACAACAACTAGAGTTTACATTTACTGAACTAAACGTGAGCAGTGTTTGTCTGTGCGAAACCCACTGCCTTGATGCAGGCTGTTGCTAAGAGTCTTTATAGGGTGTCATGCAGTTACCAGTATTATTTTAGCAACATTTATATACTATGTTGCTAACTATGTTAACTACATTTATATACTATATTTGAATAAGCTTTTAAATTTTTTATTATGAATTTTAATATTAATCAAATCAATAATATACTCATCATATTTAGTAGTTTATTTAGTTTTAATTTATGTTCATTTCGGTTTTGTTTTTAGTAATTATTCTAGTTCGAATTAAACTTGCTTCAGTAAGTTTCAAGTCAATATTTATAATCTTCATTTAAGTTTTTCCATCTAATATATTTTATTTTAGCTTTATTTCAGTTAACAAAAATGATTTTGAAGTGCTTTAGTTAACAATAACACTGGCAGTTACTAGTATGCTCCGTTTGGTTATGGCATTGCTTACTATCCCTCGAGTGGAAAAAAAAGTCCCCCAAATCTCGGTAAGATCCCAAGACAGAGCTAGTGAAGACATTTTTGTCCATTTAATCAATTATCATATTCATTTGAGGAATCATTTATGTCGGTAACAAAACGACTGAAGTTTAATACATGGGCTTAGGCGTTCATTCAGATCCTTAAGCTCATGTATGAGCAATAGCAATATTGATAAATTACTACTCATTTTTCTGGATCTGACCAGGTGAGATCCACAGTCTCTTAATGATGGGCTGAAATGAAGGTTTAACACCTGAACAAGTTACAGTCAAACACCACATTTATTTCATCAGGTCTTCACGAGTGGATGTAATAAAACAGGACAAGCTACCCAGACCCACTCAAACTCACAGCCTGCTAACAGAGAAATGATACTTTTTTCCATAGTGTCATTACTTTGATGGGTTTACAAAAGTATGCATGGCCTAAGCGGGCAAGCCTCGCTCTATTAAT
Organism: Sinocyclocheilus grahami; assembly: GCF_001515645.1. NCBI lineage: Eukaryota > Metazoa > Chordata > Actinopteri > Cypriniformes > Cyprinidae > Sinocyclocheilus > Sinocyclocheilus grahami. Next base: position 705,261 of record NW_015505672.1, read on the forward strand.
AGTTACCTAACAAACTGGAATCACTTCAAAGTAAGACATGGAAGAACCAAACCGTCCCAGCATGTTCATTTATTGAGGGGCATCAAATAACTGACCTAAATGGAAGAATTGTGTTTTAACATAACCGTATAATAAAACAGGGAATGCAAACGAGCAAGTGACAATGTGTTCACAAGTTAGCGTTGCACTCGATATCAATGCAAAAAGGTGTTGGGGAGAGCTCGCAGGCACTCGTGATGAGAGTGAGACACGATTAAGCACTATTATGGCCGTAAAGGTAACTGGCACAGCTGCTAATGATAGTGTAGTCCGTCCTCATCCACAGCTGAAGCTGCGATTGGTCAAAGCTACTTAGTAGCGGTAGTGGTCCGCTTTGAAGGGACCGTCACAGGGCAGACCCAAATATTTGGCTTGCTTCTCTGTCAGTTTAGTCAGTTTGACGCCAAGCTTGTCCAAGTGTGCGGCAGCCACCTCCTCATCCAGCTACACATGCACAAAGGACATAGTGAGGAATAAATACATCTCAAATATTCTGATAATCATCGGTTAAGCTTCCCTGCTTCGATCTGCACCTTGTTTTTAAGTAAGCTTGCAAACCTTTTACACTCTTAAAATCACAAGACATTCATGAAAAATGTGCATATTACTGGACAATACCATCTGTAATAAAAGTCTACACAAAGCTACTGTACCTTCTTTGGCAGGAAGTAAACACCCAGTGGGTATTTGCTGGTGTTGGTCCACAGCTCAATCTGGGCAAGGACCTGGTTGGTGAATGAGTTGCTCATCACAAAGCTCGGATGGCCCATGGCACAGCCCAGGTTGACCAGACGCCCCTCAGCCAAAACGATGATGTGGCGGCCATTTTTCATGCGAAAACGGTCAACCTGTATAAAAGAGCGGAGAGTTAGCCAGAGTCAGATCAGAGTTGACCATCTTGGGTCAGAAAGCAGGGCATTCAAAAGCAAGATTTTGGTGTTTGGTGATGTGTCTGCAAAAAAAAATAAAAAAATCCAAAGTACTGGCTAATCATTCACAATAAGACCTGGACTGTTTATTTAGAAAACAAATGTTGTCAGTTTTGAATTCATGGCATTTTTTCATTTGCATTTGAATTCAAATTTTAAGTAGGATTTCCCAACTAGGGGTTTGTGATGGATTAGCAAGCGAGCAAGCAATGTATTTATTTATAAAAGAACAAACAAACAACACTAGATGAACATTGTGCTGTATAAAAATATATATATGTGCATGTATTAAAAAAATCTATTCAAATGAATAAAACGAATTATAAAGTTAGTGTTTTTAAAAGAAGGCTTCAATTTAGCATATATATATATTTATATATAATATGTGACCCTGCACCACAAAACCAGTCTTAAGTCGCTGGGGTATATTTTTAGTAATAGCCTAAAAAAACATTGTATGGGTCAAAATTATAGATTTTTTCTTTTATGCCAACAATCATTAGGATATTAAGTAAAGATCATGTTCCATGAAGATATTTTGTAAATCTCCTATATCAAATATACTAAATATAGTAATACGCATTGCTAAGAACTTAATTTGGGCAACTTTAAAGGCGATTTTTTATTAAAATCCATTAATAGTTGTATCTCGGCCAAATCCTGTCCTATCTTAACAAACCATACATCAATGGAAAGCATATTTATTCAGCTTTGACCCTTATGACCGATTTTGTGGTCCAGGGTCACACACACACATATATATATATATATATATATATATATATATATATATATATACCTCCACATATCAAGTGCTTATATAAATATATATATATATATATATATATATATATTCCTCCAACATTATGCTTTCTCCTAGGTACTCATTATTAAATTAAATATTTAATTATTAATACATAAAAAACAAATACTGAAAAGTAAAGTAATCTAAAAGTAATCTTTTCCCTAAAATGAACAAATCATGAAATATTATTTCATTAGCATTAGTAAATAATAACAATAAATAAATTTTTATAGCGCCTTTAAAAATTGCTTTCTCAAAGTGCTTCACAACACAAGCAAACACAACAATGAAAAAAAATCGAACAAATTTGCTTCAGTTATGAAAAAAACAATCTTTTGTTGAAAAGTAAAAACTTTCTTTTTTTTTTTTTAAAAAGTACTCTGATCTTTCTCCTAAAACTATTACTAAATCATAAAAATATTTCATTATCATTACTTAATTGCTTCAAATCTAACACTCAAGTCATCAATCTTGCACCTGAGGTTTGATGTTGATTTTCTTCGCTGCATGTTCATTGAGCCACTTCATGTCAATCTCACAGTCAAAGTGGCCAATGTTGCAGACAATAGCATCATCCTTCATCTGCTCAAAGTGTCTGTGAGAAAGAAAAAAAAAACATGATGTTTACACTACCTGACCAACATTTCCAGTTGAGGAACGATTTCAACCAGCTTTTGGCACAAAATTCTGTTCACAAGCAAGTAAAAGCTGAAACAAATCACAAAAAAAAGAAGAAAAAAAGAGAACAATTATCTAGAACAATGGTCAACCAACATTAACTAAATTAGTGATGTTTGCCTTGGCATTTTGAACAAACCGCTAACCGTAATATATTATATTTGACAAGTAACCCATCCTGAATCTTTTATTCCTCAGCCAATGAATGACGCCTCAAATCATGCGGCTTTTTGAGGAGAGGTGGGCAATTAGGTTTCTAAGCAATCAAGGCTGAAGCAAAAATGTAGGTTCAAAATATTTCACCTCAACCATTTCTGGATTGCATTTTCTTAACTGGTGCCAGACAGACATACGCAGATTGCCAGCCTTTAAACATGTACCATCAGCTCTGAAAACTACCAGAGAATCGAAGACAGTTCTCACATCTGTAGATAATACCAAACAGCAGCTGTGCTCCACTGGCCCCTGCATGTCCTCATCCCGACCATTTATCACAGAGGCCCCCACCCCATCAGAACCCACCAGCCCGCTCACCTCTGCATTTAACCGTCAGATAAGCACAGAACTGCGTGCATATGCACACCAAACTCAAGCGAGCGCTGCATAATGTAGCAGGCTCAGGCCAGATCTCACGCTGTGCATGTTTGATTGCAGGTCTGGGGGTCCTTCCCCCGCACATGAATCTCCCTGCCTGCTACGAGCAGAAACCCCACTTCACCATGTTGAAAGGATTCATTGTTGACCAGCTTTCACGCTGTGCCGGATGACATCCTTATAAGCAGTTGGCGTAGTGTGAGAATTCAATTCATGATTTTAGCAAGATGTCCAACTTGTCAGACTGTGTTTGAATGCTGGAGTGTGAACACCATGAGGGTGTAACGTAAATAAATATTAATACACTAACGTTCAAAAGTTTGGTGTCTGTATTTGACAGTGTTTTTGTTTTTTTTTACTCAGCAAGGGTGCATTAAATTGATCAAAAGCGGCATTTTCAACTTTGATAATAATAATAAATGTTTGTTGAGCCGCAACTCAGCATATTAGAACAATTTCTGAAGAATCACGTGACACTTGATGCTGGAATAAATTGCATTTTATATAGTACAGTTATTTTAATAACATTTCACAATATTACTGTTTATACTGAATTTCTGAACACATAAATGTAGACCTGAACTAGAGACTATGTTTAAAACTTTTTGAAGAAAAACTTTTGAACAATATTAATTAGTATAAATAATATTAGTATAATAATAAACTATTATTATGTATCCAACAAATACAGTCTTGGTAAGTATATATATATATATCTTGATTTGTTTACACACACAAGGAATTTGACTTGACGACAGGAGCTTCCAGTGCAGAAGAAAGTACAAACATAGTGCAGACTAGAATTGAATATACATCTAGAATTGATAAGATTATGAAAAGCAGGCATTTGGAGCCAAAACTGCTCTTGCCGAAATAGCTATATGGCTACTAGCAAACATCTTACACTTTGACTTAAGATTACAAACACATTTTTTTCTTTGAAATAACATGCACAAGTGAGCCGTCCACAGTAACCCATAATTTTTACATTACTGAGACAAACTAAGCCTGAGAGGCTAAGGTAATATAAAGACATTAATGTTGCTAGATGCAATAAATTTGATTGAGTAATAACCTGTTGTACCATAAATAATTTTGATTTATTACTTCCCTGTTGAAATCAAAAGTGACCATCATTGGGCAAAAGGCTGCTGACATTGCTACAAGAATCGTTCTTGAAATATGTTCCATCTGGTCCATCATAAACAACTAAAAGTATTATTACGGAACTCGAATTGAAATCAGAAATAAAATTTTCTCAGTTTTTGAGGGGACACTAAAAGCAGTACAACACACATTCTAGCTTGACATCTGATAGTTGGTTCATGTTTGATTAATGCCATACAAACCTGCCAAAGATAATGTCCTCACAGCCAGTGGTGGTCACAAAGATGTTTCCTTCTTTGCAGGCCTCATCCATGGTGGTCACCTCATAGCCTGAGTAACAAGAGTCAAATGCAAGGCAATCAGACAGCCAAAAAAATACAAATAAATAAAATAATCAACTTTTCTGAAACTAGCCTGGCAAGTAGTTACAACAACTTTCCAAAAATAGCTGCTTAAAAATACTGTTGGTTCATAATAGGTTGGTTCATATATATATATAAGTCATGGCCTAATGGTTAGAGAGTCGGACTCATAACCCAAAGGTTGTGGGTTCGAGTCTCGTACCGGCAGGGATTGTAGGGGGGGGGGGGGAATGTACAGCGCTCTCTCCCACCTTCAATACCACGACTAAGGGGCCCTTGAGCAAGGCACCGAACCCCCAACTGCTCCCCGGGCGCCGCAGCAAAAAAATGGCTGCCCACTGCTCCGGGTGTGTGTTCACGGTTTGTGTGTGTTCACTGCTGTGTGTGTGCACTTTGGATGGGTAAATGCAGAGCACTAATTCTGAGTATGGGTCACCATACTTGGCCACATGTCACTTTCATTCATTTTTATATATATATATATTTAATATATATATATTCAGAAATTATTCTAATATGCTAATTTGCCGCTCAAGAAACCTTTCTAATATATACATAGTGTAAGAGATTATTATTTATACTATTACTACTAATAAAGTAGGCTAAATAACAAATAAATATACATTTTATATACAAGCGTCAAAGACGAAAAGCAAAAGATGAAAAGCATCAAAGCAAAAAATAATAATAATAATAAAAAATAAAAAAAAGATTAAAATGCCTTTACATTTTTTTTAATTTATCCTCTTAAATCAGTTTTAATTTTATTTTTCAGGTAAAAAAATAATGACTATCACACATTTTACCATAAAAAAAATCAGTGTAACAACAGTTTGTATAACAAAAATCTTGTCAGTATTATTATTTGATGACATTAATAAGACTTTATTTAAGGATCACAATGCAGCCCCCAAAAACTAATATTAAACTGTCATTTTAAATCTTTATCAGTCTTTGCCACTATCATTCAAACCACTAGGTTTTCCCATTTGTCAGCAAGAAGCTTTTAATCATTTAAAATATAATACAATTTAGTATGATCACTTTATTCTTTTATATATTTTAATAAGTACAGGTCAGAATAAGTATATCGTTTCATTTTTACATTAATATATCGGTTATGCTGAATGAATGATAATGAAACATTACTTATATTTTATTCCCATATTTTGACATTTTATTCTGAAACATTAAAATAGACACTTTACTTGCATTTAATATGCTTTCTATATAAAATCAATTTTGTAAATTCAAATTGATGCAGACACCAAAATGGGGCGAGAAGGAAAGGAATGGAACACACACACACACACACACACACACACAAAACATACCCTCCATAGCCGCCTGCAGAGCATTGATGGGATCGATCTCAGTGACGATGACTCTGGCACCGAACCCTCGCAGGGCTTGAACGCAGCCCTTACCGACGTCACCGTACCCGGCTACCACTGCCACCTTACCGGCAATCATCACATCTGTGGCACGCTTGATGCCGTCAATCAAAGACTCACGGCAGCCGTACAGGTTGTCAAACTTACTCTGAAGGGAGTGGGAGAATAAGTCATTCTCAAATAAATACTTTCATTTACAACAGCCATATAATATTAGAACCAAGCATAAATGCTCACATTTGTCTGTGAACAAAACAGACCATGAAATGATGACAGCGAATAACCGGACAACACCATGTAATGATATTATATTCTGGTAATAAAAGGCTACCTTGGTAACGGAGTCGTTGACATTGATGGCAGGAACTTTCAGTTCCCCTTTCTTCAACATCTTGTAGAGGTTGTGAACTCCTGTGGTGGTCTCCTCAGAGATGCCCTTGATTCCTAAGAGATAAACCACAAAGAAACATTTTGCAAATATTAAAGACCCAGAAAATTCTGCTCAGTGCATCTGATTGGAAGGAATGTTGAACTTACAAGTTAAAAATTAAATTTGTGTAGGTTAGCTTGACCCTCACTGGTGTGACCGAATCAAATCCAAGACCAAGAATGAATCAAATTAATCTTAATCAAGACCGAATCAAATCCAAGAATTAGCTTCAATTCGGCTTCAATGCAACAACAATATACAACGTCAAACTCACTTTAGCCTATATATAAAACATAGAATTTTATTAACAAAACGAATAAAAATACACCATGTTATAGGGCAGGCTATGCCTAATATAAAATAACAAATAACTTACATAAAGTTTAAATAGGTATATAATACTGGAAATGAGTAAACAAGTATAATATATAACCAAATAAATAAGAAACGTAGAACTTTTATTAGCAAAACGAGTAAGAAAGCTTGGAGGCACGGCATACACCTTGATGTCAAATAAAATAAATAAATGACACAGTTTAAATAAAGTAAAAATCAGCAAACACTGTGGAACCAATTAAATAAGAAACGAATGTTTAAAAAAAACGTACAAAATCAACTTAGATAAACGGCAAAAGTCAACAGGCTTTTCATATTTTAAAATACTGCCGAACAGGCACTTTTGCATTTCATTTCGAAACGAAATCATCCGCCATCGTCTTGTCTGTCTCACATCACCTCACTCTTCTTGTCAGTCAGCTGGACTCACTCTCCGCACTGGAGAAATTAAATCTGATCTGTGATGCGACTGTCATACGGCACGCTGCATTGAGTATCCACGTTCAGTTTTTAATTGTAGTGTCTGTTCTTTTGCTGAACTAAATTATTTTTATTACTATAAAAAAAATCTAAACGACAGTGGGGGTCGGTGGGCAAGTGACGTAACCGGTGTTGCTTAGGGTTGGGTATTGAAAACCGGTTCCAAATTTCCAAGAACCGGGTATTCGATAAGACGCGTGCATTTCGATTCTGCTTAACGATTCCTGCATTCGCATTTTAATGTGATTAAAAACTATTTAAGTGCAGGAACGGAAAGAACTTGCGCCCTGTTTGCGTGCAGCGCACACGAAGCGCAAGCGCGAGCACAGAGTAACCACTGTAGAAAAGGTTGTTCCGGCCGAAAACGGACTTCTTTCATATTTGTCGACCAATATGCAGAAAACTACGTCAGTATATCATCATAAACACAGACAGTTTTGCCTGTCATTAATGTTAATCAAAGAACAAAAGAAAATCATTGACTGATCTTGAGTGAATATATTTAATAACTTTAATTGATTAATCTATATTTTATTTATTTATGAAAAGAAAACTATGCAGTTTTTAAACTTTTAATTACAGTTTCTGTACCTGAAATTTTGTTCAGTTGTATTTATTTATGCTATTGCTAATTGATTTGTTTGTTCCCATCTTATTACTGACTGTTTACTTGTCTTTAACACTTTAATATTTGAAATTTATATTAAATCTAGTTGTTTTTGCTGTGGTATTTTTTTTTTTAAAGCATAGGCAAAATTCCTCTTGCAGTGTTCTGTAGGCTGCAGATATTTGCTCGTGTTATTCAGCTGCAACAGAATGCTTTGTAAAAAGACCGAATAAATGTTTGACATCTAAATTTTTTATATATTGGATTTTTTATCTTATTGGAATCGAAACTAGGAATCGGAATCGATAAGCAGAATCGGAATCGATAAAATTCAAACAATACCCAACCCTACCGTCAGCACCGTCTAACGTGGCAAGCCTGATATCCAGTGCCATCTACAGTTCACTACCTGCAGGAATCCATGAGCAAACTGGTTAAAAACGTTGTATTATTTCAACAGTTCTTCAGTTCACAGGCCCCTACATAGGATCAGAGAGCTGACCTTTGTGTTACCAGCCCAGATACTTAACCCTACCAAAGGTCAGAGGTCAAAAAGAGCAGTCTCATAAATCTGACCTATTAAAATTTGACATTTATAGCATAAAACTAACACCACATGTCTTCACTATAGAGTAAAACTAACGTCACGTGACCTCCACTCTCTGTCAAATAAAACAACCAATACCTCTGAATCCTTTTGTGAGTACTATATTATAATGCTTGCTTGCTTTGCTGGGTTAAGAATGGAACAGCTTGATCATAGATTAGCCTGCCTCCTAGTGGCCATTAAACAGCAGTACAATACAACTTAATGAGGAGCATCAGCAGGCCAGAAGTACTGTCATTACTAGCCACAGAAATCCAGACAATGATAGTAACTGAGGCAATGAAATTAAACAGTACTTATACGAGTAGTCTGAATGACTCTTCATGACCTCTGGCTGTTAGGATGAGTGTGAGTAGACAATGACCGAACAAACAGACTACATTATACCTGCAAGCAGTTTGGGGTATTTCGTGTGCACCAAATTGGTCAGGTCTCCACCGTCGTCCAGGATCATGTTGAGAGGCTGACCATCCTTGAAGTAGATGGTCTGCTCTATGCACCACACATACTCTTCATCGGTCTCTCCCTTCCAGGCAAACACTACAATACAGCACAAACAACACACACACACATTAGACACCGATATAAGCATCATAATTGTGTGACTGGCTGCTACAGATATTCCTGAAAAGGATGAACTGGTCACCACTGGGTTTGCAAAGTTTGTGCTTTGTGATTTTATTTTCAAAAATCCTATTTCATATTTACCTGCCTCACATCCCAAAAATATTTACAGATTTAATTTGACATGAATAAATGTAAAGGCAAGTTAAAAAATGTTACAAGTAAATGGTTCTTTGCCCGAGTAAGGTGCAATGTGGAGAGAATGTTGTCAATAGCTGAAAATCTGCTCATTTTAGAACCACAACAAGCTTGAAATAGGTTTGATAGTTTTAATGTGGCATTATTTCCTAGCAGGTAGGGCTGCACCATTATGGCAAAACTGTCGATTATTCCCTTGAAATTGTAATTGCGATTATTAATTACGATTATCACAATTTACATTGAATGATGTTTATACCATTGTTTGATGCAACTGCATGCCATATTTTTATATGAAAATAAACAAGCTGAAAACACTAACTGAAAAACTCTTGCACCGTGTCTACACCGGACGCGAGTGGCGCGGCACGACCCGACAAAATACTATTTTATGCTGTCTACACTGGATGCGGCGCGACAAATTCCCGACAGTAAACTGCTGCTGCGTTCTATTTATGACGTACTGACACAAATTTCAAATGATTTTCAATGGTCTCTTTGTCGCGTCCAGTGTAGACAGACTTTAGCTGTTGCGGCGCGACACGACAACAGTCACGTCCGGTGTAGACACCGTGTTAGTGCTTTTCTATAGTATTAAGCCTCAAATGTCAAATATACATCGGATTGGTTTCTTCTTTAAATTATAAAAAAAGTGAAAATATGAACGCTATTATAATGTTATACTAAAACTAAAACAATGGAAAAACCCTTAAGATAACATGTAGAAAGAAAAAAACATATCTTAAGCGTGCAGAATAACATAAGTGGACTTTGTACGATTAATTGCCGCTTTGAACGATTACGTAATTGTGGCATCCATAATTGTAATTGCGATTAGAAATTTGATTAATTGTGCAGCCCTACTAGCAGGTATAACATTTAGTTGAGAAAATCTGTTACATAAGCAATGGATGCAAGTAACAACCACCTACTGTCATCACTCTAAATCATTGACTGTATAAAAAAAGCTCTAAATGAGATTAATTAGGTTCACATGAAATGCGATAAAGCTGTATTACTTCCAAGTTTGGAAAAGATTAATGCAAAGTCAACCCAATCAATTCAAAAGTTTGGGGTCAGTAATTTTTTTAAATAGATATTTATACTTTTATTCAAAATTAAAAGTGATAGTAAAATATTTATAATGTTACAAAATATTTATATTTCAAATAAATTATGTTCTTTTGAAATTTCTATTCTAAGCATCCTGACATTTTTTTATTAAGAAAATTAAATATACATTTCCAACACTAAGACAAGAATAAGATATGAAATGTTTCTTGAGCAGCAAATCAGTATATTAGAATGATTTTTGAAGGATCATGTGAGACTGAAGACTGGAGTAATGATGCTGAAAACTCAGCTTTGATCACAGGAATAAATTAAATTTTTTTTAAATATTACAATAGAAAATATTTTAAATTGTAATATTGTTTTCACTGCATTTTTGATCAAATATACACAGCTTTAGTGAGCATAAGAGACATTTAAAAAAAAAATATTACGGACCCCCAAGCCTTTAAACAGTAGTGCATGTTATTCATGCTACTGTCACTGAGATATCAGATAATACTGTGCCGTTACATTTTTGCCAATCAAAATAAGTCTGCATTAACACTAATTCAAACTTATAAGCTGCATCTGGAATTTAGTCTAAAAAAAAAACCAATGTATAAAGGTCTAAATAAATTTCCTAATATAACTAAATAGTGAACTAGTGAGCAGAATTCTAATGCATTACAGTCATGACACGAAAGCGATTACAACTGGCTGTCAGCATAATTATGCCGCTAACTAAAATACCTTCTTAAGGCCAAGTTCTTAGGCAGCACTGCACTTAGGCTTATCCTTTGTGGAGAGGGCAATCTCATAATGCACTGTGATCAGAGAAAAACAAATCCATCCAAGACAGCAGACAAAGCGAGCGACATGTCAATTATAAATATATTTAGAATTCATTCTATACTTAAAAGTATTGACAAATAATTGAATCTACCTAAAAACAGATCGAATTAATTAGGGATGCACCGATATGAAAATTTTGCCCGATACCGATAACCGATAATCCTTTATTTTTGAAAGCCGATAACCGAAATGTTGGCCGATAAATCTATATTCAAATTTTTATATACTGTTTGAGAGCCTGATTACAAAAAATGTCTCATCATTAAAAACCACATCCCGAACACTTCAACATAAGCAGCCTAGTTTGAACGGTGTATGTTTTAAAAATAATTTTACTTTCCCATTACCAAATTTAGTCATAAAAAAGTCTTACAAATAAAATAATGCATAAATAATGCAAACAAGTCATTGGACATCATTACACGTGTAAAGAATCAAAATGAATGCGCCATAGATCAATAAAACGGAATAGCCTCTGCACGGACAATAATTAAATGATTTTAATTACTAAACCATATTGCTGATGAAAATAATAATAGAAAAATACAAGTGGTTGTTATTATTAATAATGTATCAATGATTTTGAAAAAGTAACAAATTAATACCACTGTTTTAAATAGCAGCCGTTTGAGCTGCACGTGCTGAAGCTGAAGAGCTGAATGAACATGGTAAACTGAAGCGTTTTGCTGGCAGCTTATTTAATTCAAGGAAATGCATCCTGAGATTAATATTAATACCACATAAACATAATATTACAACTTATATATGTACAAAATTATGCAGTTATTGCGTGCTATAGTCAGAATGTGTGATCCTGTTGTGGATGCGCTCTTCCCATAACAACGCGCTGAAACACGGCAACTAAACCCATAGAATTCACAATGTTTTATTATAATAATTTTCTCATTAGAATGTTATATACACGACATTCCCAATCATAGTTATTAATGTTGTGCACTGCTGTTTGAGTTTATCACTGGTAAACTGAAGCGCTCTTTTAACTTAACCAAATGCATTCTATGTGAGATAAATCAGATATACATCATATATAAACACAATATTACAACGTACAATTGCACAAAAGGCTGCAAACGAACAGCGCGCATCTGAAGTGTCTCTGAAGGAAATAATGCATTATTTATCGGCTTTAAGATATCGGCCAAATTTTCTTATTGGGCCGATACCGATAACAGAAAAAATGAGCATTTATCGGCCGATACCGATATGGTGGCCGATATATCGTGCATCCCTAGAATTAATGTGTTATTACAATATTATGTGTATGTTGTGCTAATTGGAGCATTGAAGCCGCTGCCTAAGAAGAGACTTAAAATAGGCATTTTACATGTGAAACCGGAAAAGCACAGGCTAAAAATCGGTTTGATGTTGTCAGACAAATGTTTTCGCAATCTTTTATAAAAGGTTGAACATTTTTACCACTAAAAACCATTTAGCTTGTATCCCTTGCAAGGTTTCAGTGCTTAAAAACTGCTTGGGAAAAGTCTTTCATCAACCGAAAGCTGGAATGATGAAGCTGATAAAGTTGAACACTCTTGCATGTTAGTCCTTCAAAAATCTAAAGAATAAACCCATTTGTGCTGATTCTAGGTTTACCCAGCATGGAGCACTCGGAGTTCTCCTTATCTAGATTTGATTACGCAGCTTTAGAGCAAACAGTGGGCAGGATTACAGCAGTCTAGCACACCAACACCTGTTACCTGGAACGCCAGATTTAGCAATGGCTGCTGCTGCGTGATCCTGCGTAGAGAAGATGTTACAGCTGGACCACTGGACCTGGAGCACACAGAGATCAAGGAGAAGGAATGAGATCATGTGACTTGTACAGACTTCATTCATTAGTTTCATAACCTTTTGGATAAAATATGGCCTTGGGCTGGGAAATTCCAGTTTGACAGAGGAAATAGGGGATAAGAAGAACGATGCATTCGAGTCAGACAGCAGGGTTAGCCATCTAGTAGTAGGAAAAATGTGAAGAAACGCTACTCTCCCTTTCCAAACAAAGTACTGTGGTAATACCATGATAAAATTATGGAATAATGTTGTAATAATATGAAACATTGTATTTATGTTTCAAAGAATACCATGGCATACAGGGTCAGTAAGATTTTTAAAAAACGTTTAAAAAAAAAAAAAAACTAATGCTCTCCAAGACTGCATTTTTTAATCAAAAATATCGTAAATATTGTGAAATATTAATACAACTTAAAATAACTGTTTCCAATTGTAATCTACTTTAAAATGTAATTTATTCCTGTGATGCAAAGCTGAATTTTCAGCATAATTACTCCAGTCTTCAGTGTCACATGATCTTTCTGAAATCATTCTAATATGCTGATTTGCTGTTCAAGGAACATTTCTTATGATTATCAATGTTGCAAACAGTTGTGCTGCTTCATGTCCCCCCCCAAAAAAAAACATGACTTTTTTTCTCAGGATTCTTTGATGAACAGAAAGTTTTAAAAAAAAAGTATTTATATGAAATACTAATAAAATAGTAAAATTTTTTATCTATTTCAACAAGAAAAAGCTACTGACACAGAAAACCATATAGCAACACCATTACTTTTTGTTAGTAGCAGCAAAGAAGTACTACACGTTCAGTAATTGCTGAATTAAAAAAATGTAAACCCTACTTTTAATGGTTTTAAAGTAATATTCCACTCCAAAATGAAAATTCTGTCATTATTTACTCAAAAGGAGAATTTTAAAGCAGCTATTGAGAATTTGATGACATTTTAAAGACTGCTAATGCAGTTCTTTTCCATACCAAGACAGTACATAATCTAATAACAACAAGCCTAGCGCAAAATGCTATTTTTTAGTGCAGATATAAATTCCTTTTTTGAGTAATAACTATTTCTTTAATGGTTTTGCATTTGCATCCTCACCTCAGCTCCGAGGGCGGTCAGGGTTTCAATGAGCACAGCGGTCTGTAGAGTCATGTGCAGGCAGCCTGCGATGCGAGAGCCCTTCAGGGGTTTGGTCTGGCCATAGAGCTCCCTCATCTTCATCAGACCCGGCATCTCATTCTCGGCTATGTCGATGGCTTTACGTCCCCACTCAGCCAGGCTGATGTCAGCTGAACAGGGAGAAAATTACAACAGATTATGCATAAAACAATTCAGCAAACGGAAAGAATGATTCAATTAAATAGTCAAACTAGTACAGATTGTCTAAACTTTTTCACAAGCATTTGAGAGCACAGTTAAATAATAACTACAAATCCCAAGAAACATACATGTCCAATATGACATGCAAGTTAAAGCAGTCTTTGAGGTGTCAGTCTCATATTTTGACATCTAGAATAGGAATTCAACAGATGACACCTAAAACCACATACCTAACATGTCTTGAACTGGTTGAGGAGATGGTGCTTGGTTTCTTAGCATGCACACTTGCTAAGATATATGCACACTTAGCAACCAATAGGCAACCCAAAATATATTAATTTCTCAGTATGCACTGATTATAATTAATTACCAGGGATATTACAACTGCAAACATGGAGGAAAACACATCTGCCATAATATTCAGCAGCCAAACAAATATGTAATTACAAAAAAATGTACATTTTTGACAGTGACCACTAACCTACAACAAGATCAGGGCAACATTTCACAGTATTTGTTTAGTTTAACATGAAGATGCTGTTTTAGCCAAATGAATTTCCCATTTCCATGACTTAAATGTTACTAATTCCCATAATTTCCCCACTACTATTACTTCCAGGTTTTCCAATGAGCATGGAAACCTTGTAATGTGCCTTCAGAATGGGCTATTAATAAATAAGTGTGCACTTTGACATTTCATTCACTGATTTGGAAAAACTGAACTCTGATCTCCTAAGACTAGGGAGCAAAGTCCAGCTGGATTTACTAATGAATTACTTGTGTCTTATCTGCACCAGACGGTCACCATAACTGTGCTGACGTGTGAATAAACGCGACGCAAAAACAACAGAGAAGATATGAACGTAGTGCGTTTAATTTTGTCTTAACTCAAGGTACAGCTTTTAAGTGCATGGTATTCATTTTTGGGCAACCCCGGGCAGAGGAACAGTGTTGGCAACTAATTTTCAGAGAAAGTTGCTAAAGGAAGGTCGATTTGTTGCTAAATGACGTTGTGATGTCATTGCTCAATGACGTCATTGCGTAATCACGACGCAAAATTGTCACATCATCAAACCTCAGCAAAAAATATATTTTATATATGTTAATTTAGATTTGTTTTTAAAATAATATGCATGATATAATATTAAAATATAAATAACTGTATTTTTAAATGCATTGAATTATTGAAAACGTACACATTTTTAAATGATTAAAATTTACGTTTTTTTAGTAGCTCGTAAACTCTACACATTCTCAACAATTATGCTTTAAGCAGTGTATTAGTAGTTAGTTAGTATGCTACACTCTAAGAAAAGTCTGTAAAAATAAGGCACAATCTACTGTTAATATGAAAGAATTTTCCGTAATGGTTTTTTTACCTGTATTTTAAATTACGCATTGTGTTTTCGGGTTACAGGGTTACAAAGGATGATGGATAATGGATAATGTCCTGAAAGATTTCCATTGTTCTTACAGTGTACTAACTGATCAACAATCGCAGGTACAAGCTACTAACAAAGTGTATCATAAATGAACAATTATTCAATTATCAAATTATTCAATTATTATTATTATTAAATTGAACAATTGCAAATAGCAGCTAACTCAATTCTCGTGATGTGTGTACTGCTAGGCATCTGTGGTTTCCTCTTTTTGTGTAATTTGGATGGACAATGTGTGCCTTTTTATTGTCGGAGTCCTTATCAAAAGTTGCTAAAAGTTGCCAAATAAATGTTTAAAATTGCTAAATTTGTTGCTAGGTGCTTTTGGAAGAAAAAGTTGCTAGGGTAGTCTGAAAAGTTGCTCAATTTAGCAACAAAATTGCTAAGTTCACAAGACTGCAGAGGAACCGTTCTTTTGAGCTGGACCTTTTCAATGAATCGACTGATTCACAAAACCATTTGGAGTGAGCCGAGGGTTTCACTGAGAAGAACTGGAAATGTGTTTAGGACGTTTAGTAGCATGCAAACGAAACGTAGCTAGTTTTATTAAAAAGTAAACGGTGCAAATACTTTTCAGTCAGTAGATAAATAAATTAATCAGCCCGTAAATTAAGTTTAATGTTGTTTAATGTATATGCAAATCACATTTAGGCTCTAAATGACTATGTTCTGACTGAGATTTATAAAATTGCTATTAACAGTTATTAATAAAACATGACTGAAAAACCTTATTAGACAGCAATATTTTCAAACGTGTAAAAAAAAAAAAAAAAAAAAAGTTTTTTTTTAACGTTTTTTATTTTTATTTTATTGATTTCCAACATGTAATATAAAGGTACTGAACAAATATAAACTACAAAAAAGAAATAGAAAATATACAGTATTATATAAATAATAATACAGGTAAAAATAAATAAATAAAAATAATAATAATGAAGAAAAATTTTTTTTTTTTAAATAAACAGAAAAAAGAACAGGTATGAGATCATAATATAAATAACAGAAACGCTTCACAAAGAGTCTTTATTTGAACGTTGAAAAGAGTCAGGGTCCACGTGATGACGTAAAGAGCAGCTGAGCCATTTTATGAACCAAACGAACTGTTCAAAAGAACCGATTCGCAAAAGTGAACGACTACGATCAACGAAAAGTGGCGGCTCGTTCGACTACTGCATTATGGGAAATGTAGTCCAGCAGTGCAGGATCTCTCATACGGAGGAGATTCTACAGTGCACGCAAAAAACTACAACTTCCAAACTTTCTTCTTCACGTCTCCCGAATGGAACCACGCTAGCTTGTTTGACAGGTGTTAGATATAAAATCATATATACTACTTTGTGAATAACCATGAAATGGCTGTAATAATACACTAGACATATTAAGTGCGCAAACAGTGACTTTATGGGGGTGGGTTCGCAAGGTAGCGTTGACAATGACGCCTCCACTGCCATGTGATACAGAAGCACTAGCAACTGAAGGTCTGCAACAATCCATGCTCGCTCAAAAATACAACCCAACACCCTTTCGCAGAGAATCTGATAGTTCATAGAGAATCTATTAAGAGAGATTATTAGAAAGAAATCGTCAGAGTGGAATCAGCTAATTAGCATTGGCGGTAAAAACATGATTGCATGATTTTGTAACAGCATCGAGCATGGTCTAAAGTCAATAATCAAATAAACTTATACTAACCAACTTTGAATGGAAGCTTCTCTGACATTTTGATGTGCTGTCGTTAGGTAAGCCTGCTATGGGTTGGTCTTGAGCCCTGCTGTGGACCCGAGAGAGTGCAGAAGGAGGTAACTTCTTATGTGAACTTGAATATAAGCGTGAACAAACCGGTTGTTGTAATATTCATGAGATCATGCCGCCTCTCGTTTCTCATTGGCCGACATATATCCCGCCTTATCGCTCTAAATAAACCATCGTGGGCGTGTTCATTTGATCCTACGATAGCCAATGAGAATCCACGGTGGTTAAAGGTTTGTAATATCATTTGGAATGTGGAGATCTCGGTTAATATACCAGTAGGTAACAAGTTTCAACTTGCTTTTGTGTGTTACTAATATTTAACATCATGAGGACGGATCTGAGCTTGTGAGAAGAAAGGTGCTTTTTAAAATAAATATTTCAATTTAAAACGAGTTTAAAAAACAGAATATGTTGACAAAACAAGCTTGAGTTGCTTTCCATTAGAAACAAAGCAATAAATCCCAATAAATTAGAGTCATTATGAACAGTAGCAGTTGCACGGGGGTTATCTTGGGTTATTTGGATAACACTAGGGCTGTACAAAGTCCATTCAATATGTCCTGAAAATATGCCCCATGTTTATCCCCATATGTGAAAATTGTCTGGTTTGTGGTTTTGTGTGAAACTAAACCTGAAAGACTTAAGATTTGCATATCATTGACGGATTTACTGAACACCCTGTCAATCATAAAATTATTAAATGTTTTAGTGAACAATATAAGGTCAGAATCGTGCAGCTGACTTTAAATGTTGAGGTAGATTATTACTTAAACTAAGTTTGGGGTTGGCAATATTTTTTATGCTTTTTGAAAGTCTCATGATCACAAACAGTACATTTATTTGTTCAGAAATACAGTCAATTTAAAGTAACTATTTTTATTGGAATATTTTAAAATGCCATTTATTCCATGCAAGTTCGTACTGTGCTGAAGCCTCATTTTGGTTCATGTACGAGGACCACCAGAAACTCAGTCAAAATATTTTAATAACAATAATAGAGATTATAACGATAATGATATAACAATGATAAATCCAGCACCTACAAGATAATGACAACATACAAATGTATTAAAGCTTCGTCTTTCACATTCTGTACAAATCAGTTTGCATTACTACAGATCATAGCATGTTGCTTCACAATCTTCATTTTCCTTTCCATAGCAAGAAAGAAACAG
Source organism: Sinocyclocheilus grahami (assembly GCF_001515645.1). Lineage (NCBI taxonomy): Eukaryota > Metazoa > Chordata > Actinopteri > Cypriniformes > Cyprinidae > Sinocyclocheilus > Sinocyclocheilus grahami. The sequence continues at coordinate 723,796 of NW_015505672.1, forward strand.
AAAAGCACCATCATGTATTCCATTGACGTCTCTGAAAGATTACTGACTGTATGCATGTAATGGACCGGTGGGTATTTTTAAATAAAAAGTATACTCTCTGTCCTCCTGCCTGGACACTATTTCTACAAACTCATGTTCAATATTCAGTAGACAAAAACACATGTTCAAGGTGAGCACTGATGCTTTGAAGTGCATAAATAAAGAAATATTAGGCAAATAATGGAAAGAAACATTTAATGCGCAATTCCAAATCCAGAGAGGTGTTAAATTTGGCAAAACTTTAATGTAGGTGTAAGGTTGAAAGGCATAAATGAGAGTGTCAAAAAGACAAACAAACAATAAACAACATGAATGAAACGTTCCGAGCTGGATAAATAAACATAGTTATGCGTTTAGTGTTTCTTTCACATCTCAATATTCAATACGCAAATGTTTTATAGACTCTCAGGAGAGGAAAATGAATAAAACCAGAGCCTCATAATAGTGCACTCTGTAAAACCTATTTACAGCTATTCCATATAAGAATCCCATTCTGTCAGGAGACCGTAAACCGTCATGCCATTAAAGAAAGATGCAAGGTACAGTAAAAGTCTTACTGTTGCAGCAGCACTCAAACGTGAGGTGGATCCTCAAACCTTCATGCCCACCCCAGTCCCGAAACGGAGAGTAAGTCTTGTACTCATAAAGCCTAAGTGCTGATATAGGACGTCCCGTGGGCACTACAGATATTGGACGTGGGAAGCACCTGTACTGAAATGCTCGATGCACGGAATCAAACGGGGCTTATAGTGCTTTTAACAGAACTTGTGAACAAATGAATTAGTAATATATACCACATGTTCTCTCCAAAAACACGACAGATCGTTACAGACGCTTTCCCCTGCGTGCAAAGGCTTTCTGGTTTCTCGGACCAAGCGGAGGATTCCTTGTGATGGAACTTTGAAAATGTATGACTACTTATACAGGCAATGGAGTGCCAAACACAGATCTACAACAAGCCTTTTTCGTGTCTGAACAATCCAGAGATGAGGAGAAATGAGGCAAAATCTCAGACTTTCTTAGATGAGTGTGTTGACAGTAAGCCTAGCGGAGATTTATAATCTTTTTTGAGCAGTTGCATTCATGTATTTGTTTGCCTCTCGTGTGTGTTTATATATTAACCTATTTTAGACACAAAGACGTCATACTGTAACAAACTGAAGAGTCCTTCCAGGTCCTTTAGTAACGGGTATCTTGGTGAGGTTTAGTGTGTATGGGTTTCGGGGAGCATTAATTGGCAGCCCACGCCTCCAGGTCTTTCATGTCATCCTCATCCTCTTCTTCTTTCTTCTTTGCTGCAATCACAAAAGACATTCAAGAACTGCATTTTATACAAGGCCATTATAATCACATTTGCAGGAGTCTGAAAGAGCGATTTGCAGCATCAAAACGACCAGAACCTACTTAATATGCCATGATTTGAATCATATACATAATATTAGTAACATGTGAAGTAACATCTTACTGATTGAATTTACAATGTAATACTAAGGTTATGATTGTCAAAAAAAGTTTTTCAAATAAGTTATGTTTACAAACAATTTCAACTATTAAATCACATACACTATTTTTCAAAGTAAATAAAACAACAATCATAGTAGGTTTGGTAAGAAAATACAATAACACTTTACTTAAAGCCTTTGAATATATTAATTATAAAAGTAGTATTATGCCTTGTAATGCAACTTATAATGAACTGTATGATCTCATGAATAATTGTGACCATATTTATAATACTTATCTATTCAATGTTACACCTTTAGAAAGTATAATGCATAAAAACACATCACAAACAAACCATTACATATTATAATGCATTTTAACTTTAGTTAATTATTTATAAATATACATAATGCATTACAACCTACATTATGAATACCTTTATAATGCATTATACATAAAGGCTTTAATTAAAGCGTTACCTAAAATATATTAAAAAAAAATTTACATAAAATTTTTGTTCCATTCAATTTACTAGCAATTTCTAAGTAAAAATAGTTTCTACACCACATTTCTTTCAGCATCGGCTTATGCATGTCACACAGTCCAAAAACTTGAACTAAAACTAGAAAAACTAGAACGGTCTAAAACAAAACTAGACGATATCAGGAGACTTATGTTTCCAAACACCACATGTACGTGTGCGTGCGTGTGCGTGTGTTTAGTACCTGGTCTGGCAGGTAAGGATGTAGAGGGCACGTTTGGCAGTGGTACATTGTCTCCGATCTCCAGAAGGTTCTTATCCAACTCTTCCTGCTCCAGCTCCTCAAGTTCAGCTAACAGCTCATCCTGAAACAACACAACATCTGTTTATACCCAGTATTAACATGCATCTCAAATGTGATGTACATATGTATGTACATCAGTTAATACACTACTAGTCAAAGGTTTGAGATGATTAATATATATACGAATACATAATACTACTACTATAATACTAATAATGCTATAATACTAATATATAATAATATTTTTATTTGGGAAGGATGCATTAAATTGATCAAAAGTGACAATAAAGACATTTATAGTGTTGTCAAAATGTTCTTCTTTTGAACTTTCAGTGGGGAAGTCGTGGCCTAATGGTTAGAGAGTTGGACTCGTAACCCAAGGTTGCAGGTTCGAGTCTCGTACCGGCAGGGATTGTGGGTGGGGGGAGTGAATGTACAGCACTCTCTTCCACCTTCAATACCACGACTGAGGTGCCCTTGAGCAAGGCACCGAACCCCCAACTGCTCCGGGTGTGTGTTCACTGCTGTGTGTGTTCACTGCTGTGTGTGTGCACTTAGGATGGGTTAAATGCAGTGCACTAATTCCTAGTATGGGTCACCATACTTGGCCACATGTCACTTCACACTTCACACTTCTATTAAAGAATCCTGAAAAAAAACAAAATGTATCACGGTGTCCACAAAAATGTTAAGCAGCACAACTGTTTTGAACATTGATAATAACGAGAAATGTTTCTTGAGCGGCATATCAGCATATTAGAATTATTTCTGAAGGATCGTGTGACACTGGAAAAATGGAAAATTCAGCTTTGCCATCATAGAAATAATTGCATTTTAAAACATCTTAAAATACCAGACAGTTATTTTCTTGTTTGGTTCGATTGAATCAAACTCAAGTTTGTTTCCCCACTTGGTGCGGCTCTTTTAGGCAGGTGTGAATACAGCAATCGCACTCGGGTGCGGACCAAACAACCGGACTGAGACCCAGCTGAAGAGGTCCAAACGAACTCTGGTACGCTTGAGAATTTCTGTCCAAAGAATGGATGACATTTAGCACACATGTGGTTTTGTTTACAATTTCTGGTTCACTTGCAAAAAGGATAGTGTGAAAGCGAACCACACCAAACAAAAAAAAATCAACATTGTATTTGGTCCGGACCAAAGCAAGTGAACTAGTGGACTTTCCTGGTGTGAATACACCCTGAAATTGTAACAATATTTCACAATATTACTGTTTTATATTAAAAAACGAATTTACCAACCCCAAACATTTTGGGACTTTTTTCCTCGAATTAAGCTGCACCTAACAGGTTTAAAACGTTTCTTTGGCACAAATATTGTGTGTTTAATCTTTTGATGTTGTTGTATGAGCATTTATAACACAAATGCGAGTGATGATATGCCTTCCTGAGCACCTCACAGATGCACATGTCCCATTTAGTCCTGTATTCAGTGCTGTCCACTTGTGATCGGTTCACCCGAGGCAGACGTTAACAGCGGGTGTAAACGGCACCTTTGTGAAAGCACATGGAAATCTCCCAAAAACTCAGCAGGTGAAGCATCATCATGGCTGTGGAGTTTGCTTGTTTTAATCTTACCTCATCAAATTCCTCCCCAAACACAACAGGCTTTGAGATTGCGTCTGACATTTCTTGTGCCAGCTCCTGCTGTTCTGTGATGTCCTGCATAAGTTCGTCCACTTTGTCAATGTCCCTGAAAGTACACAGGCAGGATATAGAACCATAACTTTATGATACCCTGCAAATATATTAACACATAATTTAGATAGATCCCATGTCAAAGTACCATACAGAATCCCATTAGCTAGCTAAACTTGTTTATGATCTCATAAACCCAACACCTTGCTGCATTGCCAGGCTGATAGAGACAAAAAGGGACGAAAACACTGATAATAGAAGAGAAGCTCCTCACATGTTGTCATGGGCAGCTTTCATGGCCTTGGCAGCAAAGCCCATATTCTTGATGACCTCGGTGTTGGTGTGAGCGTTCTCTAGCGCATCCCGCTGGAACTCAATGGTAGAAAGGGTGCCATCAATCTGAGCTAACTGCTTCTCATAGCGCTTCTTACGCTTCAGTGCCTGCAATGCAGCTGTTACAAACAGAATGAAAGGTGAATGTGATTAAAGTGCAAAATAAGAGAATTCTGGAACCCTCTAGAAAAGTATTGCATAATATTAAGTGTGGATTTATTTAAAAGAGTTAAAGAGAACACTATGTGATTATGAGTGAGTTGATTTAATTTCAATTAAGATTTAGCTCGGTAAGCCTCATGCACTTAGCTAAGCATCATGCACTCTCAGTCCTGCTGTTACACAGTAACCCAGTAATGTAGTACTGTCAAGGTGTTTTTGTAAGAAAGTGTTTGCATGGAAAATAAATACAGTAAAGGAAAGATGGTAAGATTCTCAAAACTAAATTAAAATTATGAGGTCTCTGATCTGATTTGATTAGGGTTTTACTTTGAAAAGTAAAGTCTACTACTGTTAATATTTCTCAGGGAAGCAGTGGTGCAGAGTTAGGGACTCCTAAATGAGGCACACTCACCAAACTTAATCAGGCAAGTGAGCTGTATAAAAAAAAAAAAAAAGGAGAGACAGAAACCCTGTTGCACTGTAGGGAGAATGCTGTTGGCAGCCTAATGGTGCATTACTGACAAGCACATCAGTACAGACATGCTTTTCTTGTAAAGTGTGAATTCTACAAAGCTTGTCAAGAATGTAACCAGGACAAAAAAGGCAACAAGTCAGTAAAGCAAATTTTAGGACCATTATGATGCATTTGTAGTTTAACTTTTTTCTCAACCATAAGAAAAGTATTATTTCCATGTTTATAAGCAACTAAAACTAAAACCATTAAAAACATTTTCTCGAAAAAAAAAAAAAAACATTAACTGAACTAAAATAAAATATTTTTTAAAAAGTTAAATTCATTTGATCTCAGCTAGTTGCCATTTTTGTTTAGTTTAAGTAACTAAACGAAAATGGAAACAACTAACACCAAGTAAAAATGGCAGTAACTAAAACTAAGTAAACTAAAACTTACAGCTAAAACATATTCAAAACTATAGACCTATTTAAAAAAAATAATAATAATAAAATTATAAGTCATGGTAGTAGTTGCCTTTCATTTATCCATATTTAAATTTTTTGAAAAATCAGAAGGACATTGGAAAAATAGATTTGAAACAGATGTCATAATGGAGAAAAAAAAACATTATGGTCTAATAAAACACAATAAAAGTATTTTTCAGACTATGTTCTTTGTGAGAATCACCTATAAATTGTCAGTATACCAAAACACAGATTTGAATTTTAAACACTGACAAAACATTGATTTGAGTTGTCAATTTACATGTAGAAGATAAAACAGCAGCTGTGTTTGTGCAATGTATGGAACGTAACTTTAATTTATCAGGTGTGCAATACAATAAAACCCTCACCAGACTCTTACGTCATGTGCACGTTCAAAAGGGCCATTCCAAAGACGTCACTTGACACAAAGGTCATGCAAATTAAACACTTTTTCCATGAAGGCACTAGAAATGTAAACTATGACACCTAAAAAACCTGTAGCAGTCATACCATTAGCGTCGTCATGCATCGTGTCCCAGCAGCTCTCATAGGATAATCAGATCAATTATTGATTACCTCTGTTCTCGGGACTTTAAATGTGGAGTTGTATTACAGGCTTCACAACCTAGACGGCTCTTTAATGTGGTCCTTATGTTGCCCTGAAATAATTGATGGAGTTAATTCTGGATTTGGACAACTCTAGTAGTATCGATGGGACAGAAAAAAACAGACTTATAAATATACTTTTTGTAATTGCATTTACATCATAATATTCGCAAGGCCTGGAAGTGGCATTAGAAACCATGACAAAGCAGGAGTTTAAAACAACATGTTTTTTCCAAGTTTTGAGAAGATGTATTTAGTTCAGTGACAGTCAAATACAGAACAAAAAAAGCACAGAGCATTCAGAGAATGTCAAATGAAGAAGAAAAACTATTTTTTTTAAACAATAATAATAAAAAAAACATACAAACATTTGAACAGTTAAATTAAAAGATTAAATTTTGACATTGTTTTCTTATTTTGTGTTCTTTTTATGTTTAAAAGGGTTTCAAAGTATATCTTATCACTGTTATAGAAGGTAATATATGAGTTAAGTTATTCTCGACTTGGGAATGTACAATTTCACTAAAATTACTGAAAGAGAAAGGGCCATACAAAAAAAAGTTCAATATCTTCAACTGATGTGTTGCAAAAAGTACATTTATCACACTGAGTATGGATACATCTACTAAAGGCTGCATTTGCCAGATAACATCAGTGAACCGTTTATTTCCTTTATTTTGTTCCCTGAGTCAATCAACATGATGTACATGTTTGTCATCACCATGGATACCACAGAAGGTCAAAGGTGAACTGATGGAGAGCTACAACACTGTATCCGTTTATTCCAAGCATCCTAAAAGATTTTAACATGTTACAAAGCAAATTATCGTCCTAAACCCCCATATCATTCCAGATCCCATTTTATATAACATCTCTTAAAGACCAGTGTTGGGGGTAACGCATTATAAGTAACGTGAGTTACGTAATCAGATTACTTTTTTTAAGTAACTAGTAAAGTAACGCATTACTTTTTAATTTACAAGAGAATATCGGAGTTACTTTTTTTTCCAATTTATTGACTGACAGCTCTCCTGTCCCCATGTTGAGAGAAATCAGATGTTACTGTAGTTCTAAAATAAATATGAATATGCATTAATTCATCTCACTCCCCAAAAAAAAAAACACAGGTTCAGTATTCCTCAAAATGAATTAAAAAAATGCAACTCAGAATATGACGCAAACCTGCAATACTTAAATGCTAAACAACACAAATATCCTTTATGTATCTAATCCCATTCTATTAAGCAATGTCTTTGCTTCTGTGCTTCGATGATCCAGTTCAATCATACTAATAAGCACAAGTAACTCTAGACAAACATTTGTGTGTTTTTGTATTGCTGAAGTGTGTTGAAATTTCTTCTTCTGCATTCTACTGTACGGATGTAAATTTACATTTCCTTCAGCCGGAGGCTTATTCATTTCACTTTTGGTGTGAAAGGCTTTTATATTTGCCAAAAACAGAACTTTTATATTTTAAAAATAAACAAGCAAGCCCTGTCCCGATTTTAAAAGTAACGCTAAAGTAACGTAACGCATTACGGTCCGTAAAAAAGTAACGTGATTAGTTACTTTATGGAGTAACGCAATATATTGTAATGCATTACTTTTAAAAGTAACTTTCCCCAACACTGGATGATCCAGTTCAATCATACTAATAAGCACAAATTAGTAACTCTAGACAAACATTTGTGTGTTTTTGTATTGCTGAAGTGTGTTGAAATTTCTTCTTCTGCATTCTACTGTACGGATGTAAATTTACATTTCCTTCAGCCGGAGGCTTATTCATTTCACTTTTGGTGTGAAAAGGCTTTTATATTTGCCAAAAACAGAACTTTTATATTTTAAAAATAAACAAGCAAGCCCTGTCCCGATTTTAAAAGTAACGCAAAAGTAACGTAACGCATTACGGTCCGTAAAAAAGTAACGTGATTAGTTACTTTATGGAGTAACGCAATATATTGTAATGCATTACTTTTAAAAGTAACTTTCCCCAACACTGTTAAAGACCGAGCTTGTGTTTTAGTAAATGTCTTAACGTTACTCTTGTTAATTAGTCCGTTAATTATATTATTTCAGTTACAATATGCTTTCTTTAATGAATTCCTATGTATAATAGGCAACATACAAAAATACAAATAAACTAACAAGCACGAGAAACAGTAACAAGCACAGTGCCTGAGTTACGCAGGGAAGCCCGCTCGTCGCTCACCTCTTTTGTTCTTCGTGCCGTTTCTCTTGGCCGTCACGAGCTCCTGCTCGATCTTCTTCTCCAGGAATTCTTGTTTCTTGGTCAACATTTCTTCTGTTTCTCGCAGTCGCTGAATAGCCTCTTGGGGGCTTGGATATTTGCCCCCTTTTCCACTGCTACCAAACAACTTCCCAAACAAAGACATCTTGCCCTCGGAACGACAGCGAATGGTGATATTAGACTGACTTGTGGACTGCTAGTCTAGACTGGTCAGCTCGGTGTGGCTTCTATCTGTCACTGCCCCAGCAGGCTTGTTGTTGTTTTCTCCTCTTCCTCCTCTCTAACCCAGGCCGCATGACATCGAGTGAGGTCACAGGAACACGACTCACGTCATGACGCATCGAACGTCGTCTTTCTTCTTCTTCTTCTTCTTCTTCTTCTTGGTTTTATGGCGAGTTGCAATCTTTGCGCATATCGCCACCTACTGTGCTATTGTGCAATCAGGATTTTCAGAATCAGAATCAGAATGAGCTTTATTGCCAGGCATGTTTACACGTACGAGGAATTTGTTTTCGTGACAGAAGCTTCCACAGTGTAACAGAATGACAGTGACAGAACAAAAAACACAGATAATAAAAATAAAAATAGAACAAGTAAATAAGGAATAAAAATATATAAATTGACAATTGTGTGTGCCGGTATATTATAGACAGTGTTTTTTTTTTTTTGTATGTACAGGTACTGTATATTATGTGCAAATTTGAGGTGTAGGCTGAGTATGAGTGTTAGATAAATAAGTGTATTATTTCTTTTATTATATTAGTTGTTCTGTCTCAACTCTGAAGCCATCAAGAGTCCAGGTATCGGTTGGCGCTGCTGAACCCCTTAGACTCCAATCCGAAACTGAACATATTTTATATTATATTCTTTTATCTAGTCCTGTGCTATATAAAAAATTTAATAAAATCATATATCCTGTTCTATCACTATTAAATACATATCCCAATAAATATCCCACATCCTTATTCTTCTTACTTTATAGCATATCCTTTAGATATGCTATTAGTTCCTTCCTATCCTCACTATACTTTATACATTCATATATTGCATGCTCAATTGTTTCTTTCTCACCACAAAATTCACATAAGCCGTTAACATGTACACCAATTAAAAACAATGAACCATTCAACCCTGAATGACCCAGTCTTAATCTAGCTATTATCCCCTCTTCCTTCCTATTCCTTCCTCTTAAAATCATTTTAGTATCTACCTGCTTTTTGATTTTATATAAATGTCTTCCCTTATAATCTAAATCCCACACTTCTTGCCATCCCCTTGTAACATTCCTCTTAGTAATACTTTTAACTTCCGCTCTACCTAATGGAACATTGATATCAATTTCCTTTTTTTTTTAAAGCATTTTTAGCCAGTTGATCACTTATTTCATTCCCAACTACCCCCATATGTGCTGGAACCCAACAAAATCATATTAAAATTAACATTTCATTCATTAAATCTTCTCTAGATGACTGGTGGCTGCTGGAACCCAACAAAATCCTATTAAAATTCCTTTCCTTTGAATTCGCCATGTTAACATTAACATTTCATTCATTAAATCTTCTCTAGATGACTGGTGGCTGGATAATGAAGTTAAGACAGAAGCAGAGTCTGAGCAAATCACAGCTCTGCCTGGTGTCACTTCCTCTACCCACATAAGTCCCACTATAACAGCGACCATTTCAACAGAATATATTGATAATTCAGATGATAATCTTTTACTTATGAATATATCCAAGTCAGGGATATATATTCCTGCTCCTGTCATCCCCTTATCTGGATCTTTGGACCCATCAGTGTATATTTGTGTACGTCCATAAAATCTTCCAGATATATGCCTATATACATTACGTTTGAGTATTCCCATTTCCTCCCATTCCTTTCTCTTGTCCAAAATCTCCAGATCAATTTTTGCTTCAGGTATTATCCATATGGGCACTTCACTCCATACTGGAGAAATATTGCATACTATATCAGATATCTGGTATTTTTTTGCTAACTGGTTTATTTCTTCTTCTTTTTCTTGGCTTTTGCAACTTGTACTTATTGCATATCGCCACCTACTGTATAGGAGTGTGCAAAGGGTCTTGGGGGGACATTTTTTTTATGAATAAATAAATAAAATAAAACCCACAAAGGGTTATCTTTTGGTTTCTAAATTCTTCTTACTTAATCCAGTATTTTCAAGAAGTATAAACAAAGCTTTGAGTCTATTTCTTTCCATCCCTTGTTCTCTAATATTTTCAATTTTATTTTCTTCTTCCATTTCCTGCCATTTCTGCCTGTATTCATGGTATTTATTGCATCTAAACAAGACATGTTCTACATCTTCCTTGGTTTGACATCTTGTACACAATCCATTACTCTTCCCTATAGTCTGCAATGTATCATTCAATCCAGTCTGACCTAATCTCAGCCTTGAGTATACTGCTTCTTCTCGCCTGTTTGCCATATTTATCCTTTTTTCCTCCTACTTTTGCTTGGTTTATATGATAATGTTTAGCTTTAGACTCAAGACTCCTATTCTTTTTGCCATATTTGCATTATTTCATTGAACATCTCTGCTCCGTAGCCGTTTTTATACAGTCGGTAGTGACTTTTTTATGTTTTATTGCAGAAATATAATTCAATACAAAAGAGACAAATAATACAGAACAAAGAACATAGAACATATGGGGGAATACAGAGGAGAGAGAGAGAAAATGGAGGAAAAATATTCAAATGTAGCTACCTAAAACCCGTTCTATAATACGAGATACTTTTTTATTAGAGGAGACTTTTTGAAGTGATGATAATAATAAATGTAGATCAGAAGCAAATATTTTGCAGCTGGTGTTAAATTTAAGGTATCTAACTTTGTGGATATAGTATTTAGGCTAACCCATCATACAAATAAAGTTTAAGACTCCGTAGTGATTACAAATAGGTGCTGGTATATTGTAAGAAAAATATTATATTATACAATTATTAATATCACCAGTGTGTGTGTGTGTGGGGGGGGGGTCCTAATTTGGACTAATTTTATACTTGATTAATTTGAAACAATAATGTAATGAATGTAAATGTAAATGTAAAATAGCAATTGGAACGAGTATTATCAAAGACTATAGAAGACTTTGGTATTAGTAGTAGTAGTTGTATAGGTAGGTCATACGTGTATATCTTATCTTTTAGAAATGCAAACGAATTACAAATAAACCATCCGTCATTTCGGGCATTCCTACAAAATAAAAGAACCTTCTAATATATAGACATCGTTTTAATGAATAACATTGTTTGAAAACAATAAATGAAACTATAATCCTTATTGTGTCCTCTTAAAATGTAACCTTACATATATAATAGGTTCTAAACAACTCTCTATTATGTAGCAAGTAATAGAGAGAGAGAATGATCCACATCCCCCCAAATCATGTTTAAATGCCACAAAACCACAAATCTGCATTTGTGTAAATAAAACGTACATATTCAAATATCCATGCACAAAATTTCAACCTCTTTATTTTGACATTTTACTCAACTAGGTCATGGTTAATGTACGCGTTGTATCATTAAACTGCGGCGATTGGTTCAATTCCAGGTGACAGGGTAATGAGTGGCGTGTTTGCCAGCCAATGAGACTGTACGCTGGCCTTTGACGTATTTACGGCGAACGTACAGGCCTCGCTCTCGTTCTTGATCAGCGCGAACCGCAGCATTTGACGGACGCAAGAGATACACTTTTGCACGGGAAAATGGTGGCTTACTGGAGACAAGCAGGGCTGAGGTACCAGAATGACAATTAATAACGTAACAAGTTGTGTAATTTGTGTTTTAAGTGCTGTACGCTCTCTAATTTGTGCGCTGTATATGTGCTGTACGGTTTGGCCTTGCTCTGTATAACGTTAGCTATGAATTTAATAGCGTCATTTTGATTTTGACAGTGGACGTATTCATACGAGCAATTTTTGCTTGAGTTATTCAGTAACTTAATATTTCTCTCGTCATTTCAGTTACATCAGGTACTCGGCTATCTGCGCCAGGGTCGTGCGGGCAGCACTGAAGCCACAGCTGAAAACTGAAGCGATTAGACACGCAGAATCCAACGTGAAGGTCACTAAAGTGAAGACTGTATAGTGTGAGTTAAAATTTCAGCTGTTTTTCAGAACTGTACGGCTCTTGTAGAAAGTGATGCATTAACTGACCTCTTAACCTATTTTTTTTATATCTTTGTTTTTTCTGCTTTTTTGTAGGATCTGTAATTACACCCTTCAATCCCCACTACGTTCTCTGTAGGATTTACAACAATACCTGCAGTTATGATGATTGAATGAAAATAGTTGTATTCTTTTGATAATAAATTATGAAGAGTCTCAAACTAAAACAGCCTTCCCTTGGTGTGGTCTTGATCCAAAGAGTTTTCTGTGTAGCAGATGTTCATTGGGCAAACTGAGTTTATTGTGTGCTGTTAATCTATAGTAGTACTGGTTATGTCTGGTTTTACAGCATCAACAAAAGAGACACTAAAACTGTTAACAGTTTGCAGCCCAGTAGTTGTTTAAAAATAAAGTAAATGTTGGATTTAGTGTGATCTCAGTGTAAGATGTGAGCAAATTTGGCTTTTCAATATTTACAGTGCTCTTTGTATATAATTAAAGGGGTCATATGATGCGATTTCAATTTTTTTCTTTCTCTTTGGAGTGTTACAAGCTCTTGGTGCATAAAGAAGATCTGTAAAGTTGCAAAGACTAAAGTCTCAAATCCAAAGAGATATTCTTTATAAAAGTTAAGTCAACCACGCCTACCTAAAACGGCTCGTTTCTCAGGCTCTGCAAGGAAGGAGGTGTACATCAGGTTTAACTATGTAGAGATGTTAACTATTATTTTACATGAACAAAACAGCAAGATTTTCAGAGATGGATTTATTTTATTTAGATATATACAGCGTTATGTAAAACCCCATAGATTCGCAAAATGAATAGGTTAGTCTCTGTTGCTTACTGATATCCCAAAAAAAAGATTTTAATACATTTTGCAAGAAAACTGATGGGTAAATGACAATGAAATGGTAAACACGTGAAAGTTCTTAGCATTATAAATACTCAAGTACAGTGCAGATACATCAAATATATTCTGAAACAGTTGCAGTTTATATTGATAAAATCATTTTGTATCATGGTTTTAAAGGATAAGCAAAATTAACAAAAACAAAAATGTAGCATTTTAAAAATATTGACAACAAATGACAAGCGTCTATATCGCACTATTACACCACACAAAAGAAAAACCTTTTGACTAAATCTGTTTTTCCATATATTTTTCTCAAGATATCTAGATTTCATTATTACAGAACATACAGAAATTGTATTCTCCAGTGATGTTATACATCAATATAAATTCATTTTTTAATATCTTTATATAAAATAAGCTTTACAACAAACTATTCACTACCATTCAAAAGTCTGGGGTCAGTGAAATTGTTTCTTTAAAGGAATGCATACTTTTATTTGATAAGGATGCATTAAATTGATCAAATATAACATTTATAATGTTACAAAAGATTTCCATATGACGTAAATGCTGTTCTTTTAATCCTTTCTATTCATCAAAGAATCCTGAAAACTTTTTTTTAACATTGATAATAAATAATTTTTTCTGAAAGTTCAGCTTTACATTTCTATTCACAATATTACTGTTTTACTCTATTTTGATTAAATAAATGCAGCCTTTATGAGACTTTCAAAAACATATCGACCCCAAACGTTTGAAAATATATAGCAAAGATTAGAAAATTATATTTGAATTTTGATTCTATATCCTATTTAAATTTGTGTAATTCATCATCCTGGAGATCAGAAATATTTCACAGTTTGCTATGAACAGTGACTCCAAATAGTATTTGAACACTTAAGGCACATTGGCATTGAATTACAAAAATACAAAAAAAAAAAAAGTTTCATTTAAAAAGCACACCTTTCAAGCCAAGTATTTTTTCTAATGCAATGTAATTCCTATATTAATTTTAACTGGATCTTAAGTGTCTAAATACTTTTTGGGGTCACTGAATGTTCTCACTCTTTACACAATCAGATCCACTCTTGTCATATTCACTAAAGCCCATGCGTCATTCACTAACAGAAGTTTCAGTGACCACCTCAGTCTTCATCTCCACTCGAGTGCTGTGTGCTGTTGATGACAGACCCTCCTCTTCTGTCACTTCATCTTCTGCATCGTAATCCATTTCGGCGGTGGCATCCTGATATTGCTGGTACTCTGAAACCAAATCATTCATGTTGCTCTCGGCCTCGGTGAACTCCAGCTCATCCATGCCCTCACCCGTGTACCAATGCAGGAAGGCCTTGCGTCGAAACATGAGTGTGAACTGCTCTCCTATGCGCTTGAATATCTCCTGGATGGCGGTGTTGTTTCCGATGAAGGTGGAGGACATTTTGAGGCCTCGTGGTGGGATGTCACAAACGGCCACTTTGACGTTGTGAGGGATCCAATCTACAAAGTAATTGCTGTTCTTCTGTTGAATGGCGAGCATCTGCTCATCGACCTCTTTAGTGGACATGCGACCACGGAAAATGCCCGCGACTGTCAGATAGCGTCCTCGACGGGGGTCGCACGCGGTCATCATATTTCGGGCATCGAACATCTGCTGGGTGAGCTCGGGCACCGTTATGGCACGGTATTGTTGGCTACCGCGAGCAGTGAGAGGAGCAAAACCAGGCATGAAGAAATGGAGACGCGGGAAGGGCACCATATTGACGGCCAGCTTACGAAGGTCAGCATTCAGTTGACCTGGGAAGCGAAGGGAGGTCGTGACCCCGCTCATGGTGAGGGATACAAGGTGGTTGAGATCTCCATAAGTTGGTGTTGTGAGCTTAAGAGTGCGAAAGCAGATATCGTACAGCGCTTCGTTATCAATACAATACGTCTCGTCTGTATTCTCAATCAGTTGGTGGATTGATAGGGTCGCGTTATACGGCTCGACTACTGTATCGGAGACTTTCGGCGAGGGCATTATGCTGAAACTATTCATGATGCGGTCAGGATAATCTTCTCGGATCTTATTGATAATCAGGGTACCCATTCCCGAACCAGTGCCACCGCCCAGAGAGTGGACGAACTGGAAGCCCTGCATGCAGTCGCAGCTCTCGGCTTCATTACGAACACGATCCACAACCTGCTCCACGAGTTCTGCGCCCTCAGTGTAGTGACCTTTGGCCCAGTTATTGCCAGCTCCAGAATTGCCTTTACATTTACAAAGAGAAAACAACATCAGGAAAGATGTTATAGCATATGAGTGGCATTGTGCCATGCAGGAACTCTTCAATCAGCCTATCAGATTTCAGAGTTTGGGTTAAGGCCTGTTCACACTAAGGATGTAACTATAACTGTAACTATATAATTGTAATTCTATGACAATAAAAGTCCACAAAACAACTATAACAATAATGACACAGAGGAACTATATAGTTGGAATCACTTTCAGAACTTTTTTTTTCCAACTGATGAATGATAAAAACATTGACAGCCAATAAGAATCCATTAGACTTTTAAGAACACAAGCATTTAAGTCAGCAGACAACAAAACTGCATGTGTTATTGTGCATTGGTGTGGATGCTAACTTTATAGTTAGCATTCACAGAGTGAACAGACATTTAGCCCTAAAGGGGTCATATGATGCAATTTAAATTTTTCCTTTCTCTTTGGAGTGTTACAAGCTCTTGGTGCATAAAGAAGATCTGTAAAGTTGCAAAGACTAAAGTCTCAAATCCAAAGAGATATTCTTTATAAAAGTTAAGAATCAACTACGCCTACCTAAAATGGCTCGTTCTAACACGCCCCCACATGTCTACGTCACGATGTGGGAAGACTTGCATAACGCCGCCCAAATGTTCACGCAAAGAAAGAAGGCGTAACTTTGATTCTCGCTGTAGTATTGTTGTTGCCGCCGCCATGTCGTGGAGACACTGTGTGTTTCGTTGTGAAATCGAAACTACTTTGTTTGGCCTTCCAAAAGAGGACACAACTAGAAATCAGTGGTTAAGTGGTTAACACTGTTCCGGAACGGTTCAACCCAAATATTCAGATGTGTGCAGTGCATTTTATGGAGGGCGAGGACTGTTTCCTGGGAAAGTAGCCTACAATGCCGGTGTCTGTTTCTATAAAGTGGGGCAATTCCAACTTTGCAAGGACAGTCTGGCGCTTCATGACTCACAGCCTGTAAGTACATTTTCATATTTAAAGAATTTGCCGCTGACGATTCAAACGTGACTTTTGAGCAGTGTAGAGTAGCACTTGTTGTTTGTCATTTCTCCGATCACAAATGCAGACATGGTTTTATGTTTATGCGGCGCGATACACAACGCGTAAAAAGACAGGATAAGTCATTATAATCAGTAATTATGTCCACACTGGATGCAACAAATGGCTCGTTTTTAATGGGTTTTATTGGTGTTGTCTCATCGCGCCGGGACACGGCATCACAGTATGGTAAGGGGCATAACATTTCCGCAACACGCTTGAGGTATTTGGCCAATCACAACGCACTGGATAGCTGGCCAATCAGAGCACACCTCGCTTTTCAGACCGATGAGCTTTGTAAAAATCTACGCTTTTCAGAAAGGTGGGGCATAGAGGAGAAACAATAATGTACAGTATGTGGAAAATAATGTGTTTGAACCTTAAACCGCATAAACGCATTTCATTACACCAAATACACCAAATAATGTTCTTTTTAGCAACGTCATATGACCCCTTTAAAGCTGGGGTTGGAGCTTTAAGAATATTCTTATTTTCATCTGATTTTAGGAGTAGTACATAGTAAGGGTGGGGATTAGGAATAAATTTAGAGCTATATTTTTTGACAAGACTATTTCAGACTGTTGACGGTGAGTTTATTAGTTCATGGTTAGGAAAAAATTATAAAAAATTTAATTTTCCATTTCCATTCTGCATACAAGTGAAAGAATACTTTTTGACTCAAAAGGGTTCTTTGGGCATTCTTTAACATTATTAAATTATATTTGTGTTTTTACTCCAGTTTCACTTTGGCACACCTTTCTGGATAAATTAAACTGTAACTTTAACAGAAAAGAATTGCCGTGCATTTAAAGTGTTTTAAGTCAACAGGTTTATCTTTTTATTACTGATAAAAATTATACTGATATTCAATCTGCACACAAAGTAACATGAATGATGACGTTCTTTAGTTCTCATGTCAAAAGATGCCATATACAGCTCTTATATTGATGAGCAACATGCTCACATGACAGTCTATTGTTATAACTCAAAAAATACAAATGATCTTCAAAAATAACAGGAAACAACTTGAACGTTTATATGCACTGATCAGTTTCATGGAACCCAAAATGGTTCTTCAAATGGCATCACTGCGAAACCCCATTTTGGAAGCTTTACTTTTAAGAGATTCAGAAGTGATGAAACCAAACCTGTTTATAGAAGTTAATAAGATGAGAATAATCAAAGCTTACATTGTCAACCCACATGGTACCAAAATAAAATGTCTTTAATGTAGGTGATGGTTGGCTCACCGTGTATATAGTTATCCGGTCTGAAGAGCTGTCCTATGTGACTGCCCCTCACGCTGTCCATAGTGCCCGGCTCCAGGTCCACTAACAATGCTCTTGGAACATATTTGCCCCCTGAGAGGCAATGAAACATCTCAGTCACTGAGAATTTAGTCATAGGATGTTACTGTGTTCCATCTGTAGCCGAGTACTTTTATCATAATATATAACTCCCACAATTTACAATGATAACAAAAATACAGAATGGATACAATTTAATTTAAATAAATAAATAAAAAAATGCTATGAAAAAATATAAAAAATGTATATTAAAAAAAGCATTTCCAACCCAATATAGAATACAATCTTATACATGTAATATATAATATAGATATTTATTTATGTGCTAAAAATGTATGAATATCATTTGGGTTTGTGAGGGAACTGCAGTGGTTTGTAAGTTGATGAAAAGCTAATAATAAAATAAAAATAAAATAAATAAATGGGGTTGCATGATAATTACGATATAGCTTAGTGGGATTATCAAATCCAAGGCTGCAATTTAAATAAATAACTGTATAGTCTGATCTTCATTACAAATTTCAGGACGTACTTTAAGTAAATATTTGATATCCAAGGGGTTTGACTGAAAAAAGTTTGGGAATCCCTACAAATATTTTAATAGCCACTGTATAGAAACAGAAAACATGAATGTAATGTGTAGGTCTGTATACCATGCGCTTCATTGAAGTAAACATTGACCCTCTCCAGCTGAAGGTCCATGTCGCCCTCATACGCTCCTGCTCTGTTAATACCATGTTCATCACTGATCACCTCCCAGAACTGCAAATACATGAAAACATTTTTAGCTTGAAAATTAATGACCATATTTTCTCCACTCTACTGCGTTGTGATCTGCTCAGACTGATTTCTTCAGCACTGAATGAATGAACAAAACTGTCATTTTCAACACACACAGCCAGAGGAGGCCTTCAATAACTGACTTATCTGTTAAGTTTAAGTATCTTGCAATTGTTCTTCCAGATGCCATTCAGTTTTGACCACAATTCTACTGCATCTATCACTCAGAAATTCACAGGCCGCTAAGCTCATTTCCATGATAAAGAAGGCCCATCCCCGTCAGAGGAGGCTCTGTGCCTCTTATCTTACAGTAGACCACTTTAGGGTGAACTCCCTTGACCGCACGTATCATAACTTGAAATATTTATTCAGTTTAAAAAGTCTTCATACTTCGAATATAGTAGTAAAGAAGTTTTTGCTATTGCTTTTAACTGAAAAAGCACATTACTGCAATATTTAGCTACTAATAGAATGCTGTTCAAAATCACAGTAAACTCCAAAAATTGCTATAATAATAAAAGAAATGCATGGCATAAACAACTGAATAAATGAACTACTAATAAATACTCATAATAAAGAAATGCATGCTCATTTGTCTGTTAAGCCTGCATCAGATTCTATAGCTTGAAATCAAGTTGAGGTTAAGATGATAATGCAGCTGCTAATTATAAAAATACACATAAAAACACATATTTGGAGCCATCGCACCTTTGAGCCGATCTGATTCCCACACTGTCCGATCTGTAGATGAACAATCTCACGCATAATGATAGATTTGGGACGTTGAAAGAGCAGTAATAGCCTTGACCGTGAGTCTGAGGTGCCCACTGTGTGTGTAATACCACTGATGACATCACTAAGAGGGAGTCACCCATATGTCACATAATGTACAGTACTAGTCAGTGTGACACTGAATTAGCAAGCTAGTAGAACAGACTACTGCATTTAATTGAAGAAGAACAATTGTGTTGTAGAGTCAGTTTAGCACGCTATGAATGACCAAAGTGATGATGTTTATGAAGAATTTAAGGGTTTAAATATTTAAATATTTAAAATGCAAAAAGTCCTATCATCATGAGCTTGGATCAGTCACCGTCTCTCTGGCATGCATGATAAGACTCTTGCAGGCCCTATCTGCCGCAATGCAGTGACTCAGACCATCAGAAAGACAGACAGACCACATACTCATTGTCTAAGTGTTTCCTGCAACAAGAGTTAGAGTTAGAGTGTTTATAGCCTATATGTTGAAGTTGGCAGATCTTCCTGGTCTGGAAGTTCAGTTTGGAGGCCAGCATTCCTAGCTAACAAAAACATGTTTTTGCTAACTTTCCCATTAAGTTAAAAACGCCATTTCTGAATACCCCCGTTTTTTTCTCCCATGTTTTAAAAATGTTTTTTCTTGGTTATGTGAATGTTAAGAGAACGTTCCAATTTGCAAACATTATTGGAATATTGCGTTTGAATGTTCTCTGAACAAGTAGTAACATTTAAACATGTTTCAGGAAAAAACATTCCATGGACAATGTATTAATAATGTTTCTGTGCAAAATTGTTGAGAATGTTATTAAAGACCAGATAACTTTGAACAAACATTCTATTAACATTACTGGAAGAATGTTTGTTCATAACTTTTGAGAGAACCTTGCTAGAAAGTTCTGTTAGCTGGGTTTATGCAGATATATATTTTACCAACAGATGCCACTGTTGTGCTCCAAGTAGTTTTCACAAGAGCTGTTTGTTATTTTAATCCTACATTTAAAAATTGACTCAATCATTCATCTTCCTGTCATTTATTAAGGTGATTCTTGACTATCAAGATCCCAAGCAACCATGAATAATTTAAGTTAAGATAAACCACAAGTACTGAGTTCCCTTTCAGTCGGTCACTCTCGATGTCATGTCGGTGACCGACGAATTAGGATCTCGCTTTGAGAGACCTATCTACTTCGAGTGTAAACTAAATGAGCCAATGGTCATTGGCATGCGATAATTGCATCCAGCTCCCACTGATCACAGCGTGAGCATAAAAAGGCAGCCAATGCAACGCATACCAGCTTTTCGCTTCGGAGCCGAGCGACAACATCGTTCTGCTCTTACCAGTGTCTTCAGTGAACTGCGAGTTCAACGCGCTCTTGGAAGCTTTTGGTGTTGGCAGACGGCGCTTCAGCGGTGGTTGTTCCTGTGTCGAGTGGGTTGCGCACTTCAGGCTGCACTACCCCCTGTCATGCTGCAAGCGGCCACCTCAACTGTGCGTCTCAGCACATAAAAGAGCATTTCCCTGAAATCGTCTTTTTAAAGATGCCGTTTCACCCGTGTGTTTCTGGATGTGGTCATTACCTGGCGCCAGGTGATGGTTCACGTGTCTGGGCATTAAACACGCTGAGGTGGCGTTCGTGGATGAGTCATGTTCCCATTGCGGGAAGATGACCATCTCGGAGCTGCGGACCAGGCTTCGTTATCTTCAGGGGGGCGGAGTTCCGTTGCCTCTACCGCGATCAGGTGCATGAAGAGCTCACCAGGTCGTGGATGGCACCTTTTACTGCCAGCTCCTCCTCCCTCACCACCCTCGATGGTAGTGCAGCGGTCGGTAGCGATGCAGTTGTGTCCTAAGACCGCCTCCTCCTGGCGGGGAAACCCGTTGCTCCCCTCCCGGGCCTGTAGGCATTCATCTGGTCTTGTGGAGAAGCTGCCTCCGCCTTACACGCTATGGCGTTACTGCAGGTGCACCAGGCCAAGGCACTGAAGGACCTGCACAAGAATGGTCACGATCCGGAAGTTCTAAAAGAGCTCCGAAACGCTACTGACCTCGCGCTCCGAGTGACGAAGGTCACCGCGGGTTCTCTGGGTCGTGCGATGTCCACGCTTGTGGTCCAGGAGCGCCATCTCTGGCTGTGTCTGGCCGACATGAGGGACGCCGACAAGGTACAAGGAATCCACTGCTTGTATTCATTCAAGGGCAGGACAGCGGTCCCACTGAAACAATTTCAGAGGCTCCTGGGGCATATGGTAGCTCCAGCGGCAGTTACACCACTGGGGCTGCTTCATATGAGACCGCTTCAGCACTGGCGTCATGGCCGAGTCCCGAGGTGGGCATGGCAGCACGGCACTCACCGGGTACAACGGGCACACAGTTTCGGGGGAGTGGACGGGCCCCCAACTGCACTGGCATTTCAATTGCCTAGAGTTGTTAGCGGTGCGCCTTGCCTTGAACCGTCTCAAAGGGTGCTTACGAGGCAAGAACGTGCTGGTCTGAACAGACAATATGGCGACCGTTGCGTACATCAACTGACAAGGTGGTCTACGCTCCCGTCGCATGTCGCAACTTGCCCGCGGAAGTCAGAAGGTTCTGAGGTCACTTCGTGCCATTCATATTCCGGGTCTGCTCAACTGTACAGCCGACGATCTGTCACGAGCTACGCGCCCGGGAGAATGGAGACTCCATCCCCAGACGGTCCAGCTGATTTGGAGACGTTTCGGAGCCGCTCAGGTAGAACTGTTTGCCTCTCCAGAAACCTCTCACTGCCCGTTGTTCTACTCCTTGACCGAGGGAACACTCGGCACGGACGCACCGACACACAGCTGGCCGCGGGGCCTGCGCAAGTATGCGTTTCCCCCAGTGAACCTTCTCACACAGACGCTGTGCAAGGTCAGGAAGGACGAAGAGCAGGTCCTGCTTGTGGCGCCGTATTGGCCCACTCGTACCTGGTTCCCCGAACTAATGTTCCTCGCGATAGCCCCTCCCTGACAGATTCCTCTGAGGAAGGATCTACTGACTCAGGAACGGGGCACCCTGTGGCACCCACGTCCAGACCTCTGGAAACTTCATGTCTGGTCCCTGGATGAGACACGGTGGTTCTAGGTGACCTACCCCAGCGGGTAGTTGACACCATCACTTCGGCACGAGCACCGTCTATGAGACACGCTTATGCCTTGAAGTGGAACCTGTTCGTCGAGTGGTGTTCTTCTCGCCGAGAAGACCCCCGGACATGCCCGATCAGGGTCGTTCTTTCCTTTCTGCAGCAGGGGTTGGAGTGAAGGCTGTCTCCCTCCACCCTTAAAGTCTATGTCACTGCGATTGCTGCTCACCATGACCCCTTGGAGGGGAGGTTGGTAGGGAAGCATGACCTGGTCATCAGGTTCCTTAGGGGGGCGAAAAGGTTAAATCCTCCCTGGCCCCCCTCCATACCCTCTTGGGACCTGTCTCTGGTGCAAAACACTACAGCAGGGCCCATTTGAGCCTTTGCAGTCAGTTGAGCTGAAGTTTCTATCTATGAAAACTCTGCTCCTGCTTGCACTCACCTCCATCAAGAGGGTAGGGGACAGAGGAGGCAGACCCAGCCTTAGCTTTGCTTTGTCCTGTCCGAGCTTCGAGATGCTATGTAGACTGGACACAAAGCTTCAGGACCTCAGACCAGCTCTTTGTCTGTTACGGTGGCAGAAGGGGAGTGCCGTCTCTAAGCACAGGATGGCCCACTGGATTGTGGATGCCATCACCCTGGCTTATCAGGCACAGGGTATGCCCTGCCTGCTCAGGTTGCGAGCTCACTCTACTAGAAGTGTTGCATCCTCCTGGGCGCTGGCTCGTGGCACCTCGCTGACAGATATTGGTAGAGCTGCGGGCTGGGCGACCCCCAACGCGTTAGCTAGATTCTATAGCCTTCGTGTGGAGCCGGTATCCTCCTGTGTTCTCGCCTCAAATGGGTAGAGGCACTGAGAGGCCCCGGTTTAGTGTCGGCTTGCTAAAACCACTCCAGAGAGTCCATACTGTAGACCCTGTTGAGCTCCTCCATCCCCTCGGCAGCCAGACGTGGCGGAATCCCCGGCGCCAGGCCCTCACTCAATGAATCCGTGAGAACCGGTAGAGGGCTGGGTTCCATATGTAGAGACCTAAGCGGATCCCATATGTGTAAAGTCCACGGTATAGCCTCAGAGCCCGTGTTTCACCGGCAGACTTCTGCCATTTCCATGATGGTTACAATCACCTCTAATCTTCCATATGCACCTAAACGGATGTCAAATGCGTAAGTGCTTCCGAAACCTCCTTCGGGAAGGCTGGGGCTTCCGCAACGTTCCTGTTCCAAGTGGAACGGGTACGTTTTCCCAGTGTTATCCAATCTCATTGAGTGGGTAGTGCTACGACAATGGTGACTGGTCTTCTTGTTGCGATCCCCGGCCTACACCAAAAAGGGGCGCAGGCGGCTCGCACAGGACACTGGAAGGGACAGCATCCATGGCGCTTTGGTAGGGATCCCAATTCGTCGGTCACCGAGGTGACATCGAGAGTGACTGACTGAAAGGGAACATCTCGGTTACATATGTAACCCTCGTTCCCTGAAGGAGGGAATGGAAATGTCACGTCCCGTCGCCTCGGCTGCTGTACCTCCGCTGAGCGGCCGGGTCACCGGCTCGGCTCCTCAGCAAAAACCTGGTATGCATTGCATTGGTTGCCTTTTTATGCTCATGCTGTGATCAGCGGCAGCTTGATGCAATTATCGCATTCCAATGACCATTGGTTCATTTAGTTTACACTCGAAGTAGATAGGTCTCTCGAAGTGAGATCCCAATTCGTCGGTCACCGACATGACGTCTCCGTTCCCTCCTTCAGGGAATGAGGGTTACATACGTAACCGAGACGTTATTCAAAAGACCCGAAGTGGCGGCACTCTTGTTGATAATGTCAATGCATGAGGCATGCTGCAGCACAGATTAAGAACAGAAGGCATGCTATTGTGTGGGTTATTCAACCTTCCAAGAAACAGGAGAGTGCTCGTATATTTAGCAACGTGCTGCACTTTTTGTACAAACTGTGTCAGATCTGTAGTTACAATGAAGGCTTTCATGATTTCAGGTCATTTTATTAGGGGAAATTAAACAGAAAGAGCAACAAGAGGGGGGATGAGAGAAAGCAAAAGAATATAAAGGGCAAGAGAGTCATCTTCACTTTTAATTTATTTAATATGCAACATCTTTAAAACCTTTTTGATTCATATCATGACACTAGAAAATGTTAAGAAAATTTTAACTTTCTACCCTGTCATACACATGGTACCCTATACATGATATATATATATATATATATATATATATATATAAGGGTTTAAAAAGTAAAACAAACCTATGTAACAATCTATAAAAGCTATAGAAATCTGAGTGAGCATGTGCACTGAATGAGCATGATGCTACTGGTACAATGCAATATATCTACAAATAATGTGCAGCTGTCAAGTCTGTCATGAACTTGTATGTTGATGTACAATAACGCCACCTACTTATTATAGCAAATGTTATATTTTGTGCACCTTGTACCCCCTAAAAGCTGGAATGGCTAATAACAGACTCAATCCTAAAACAGTTGTGTGAGCTTTAGGTACAAAAAATAAATAAACAAAAATAGACAAAGTCTACAATAATAAAACATTTACACTGTAAAACAATATAAAATAAAATAGATTTGAACATAAAACAGAATAAAATAAATCTTAACAATTTACATCATATAATACAACTATAATTAGATAAAAGGAATACTTGGTTTACAAAACTAAAATTGTGCTACTTTTTCCAGAAGACGTCACTGAGTGACCTTTTTTTTATTCAATGAACAACAACATTATACAACACTATGAAGAACAACCAAGATAAAATTACCGCCAGAGGGAATGATGGAAATAAACACTAAATTTCACTCAGTAAGTGTGTTTTCTATAAGTGCATTTATTTATTAATAGAAATATTCGTCTCTGTATATATGGAATGTAATCACAATTATGACAAGATTAATTAAATTTAATTGTTTTTCATCTCCCTTAAGATCATTTGTGAAGCCACAAATATTTGAACAACGTCACGGAGTGAGTGACCTCCCCCTGCTGCTCGTGAAAATTTAACGCGTGCAAAAGTTACGGCGCAGAGCTGATCTCCGGTCAGTCCGCGAGAGCGAGCGGGGCAGAGCGGCGTGAGCTCCGGCGGACGAGGAGGGACGAGGAGGGACTTGGAGCGGCGTCCAGAAACAGTAGAGCAAGGATAACAAACAGTGAAAAGTGCGCTATGCGTGTCAGGTCAAAGTTCACTCTTGTCCACTCCTGAATATCACAAAAACGGAGGGAAAACCCGATGAGGCTAACTGACACCTCTGGAGAGCCTGAGCGATAAGGCTGTAAGGGATAGCGAGCCTTCTCTCCACCTGACCTGGATAACCACCACCACCACCATCATCATGGTGTTCTTATACTACAAGACTTTTCCATTCGAATGTTAAACATCTCAAGAATCGATCCCAGCTCTGGCCATGGGGATGTGTCACAGCTTCAGATCTAGGTTACCACAATCGGCGATCACATACACCGGCGGACGGACCGGTGCGAGTCCCGGGACCGATGTCGAGTCCGGCCATTCGGACAGCTGTGACCCGCAGCTCAGAGAGCGGCGGCGGGTGGATGAGAGGGCGCGGGTCAAAGCGGAGAACAAACGGAGTCGAAACATTGACAAGGGCCTGAAAGCGGAGAAGAGAGAGTACAAGCAAACGCACAGGCTGCTGTTGTTGGGTAAGAGCCGAGTTTCTAGGATGGTGTGACTACTTTATCTGCTGTCAAGGTAAAAGAGAGCAGCCACAAGCCGATGCATCCGATGGAAAGTTTGCGACTGGCCCCTTAAAACACGTTGCCATGGTAACCATCGTTTCCACCTAAGTACTGTGCTCGTTTTTTAAGCATTAGAAGTCATCTGGAGAGCCTGAGCGATAAGGCTGTAAGGGATAGCGAGCCTACTCTCCACCTGACCTGGATAACCACCACCACCATCATCATGGTGTTCTTATACTACAAGACTTTTCCATTCGAATGTTAAACATCTCAAGAATCGATCCCAGCTCTGGCCATGGGGATGTGTCACAGCTTCAGATCTAGGTTACCACAATCGGCGATCACATACACCGGCGGACGGACCGGTGCGAGTCCCGGGACCGATGTCGAGTCCGGCCATTCGGACAGCTGTGACCCGCAGCTCAGAGAGCGGCGGCGGGTGGATGAGAGGGCGCGGGTCAAAGCGGAGAACAAACGGAGTCGAAACATTGACAAGGGCCTGAAAGCGGAGAAGAGAGAGTACAAGCAAACGCACAGGCTGCTGTTGTTGGGTAAGAGCCGAGTTTCTAGGATGGTGTGACTACTTTATCTGCTGTCAAGGTAAAAGAGAGCAGCCACAAGCCGATGCATCCGATGGAAAGTTTGCGACTGGCCCCTTAAAACACGTTGCCATGGTAACCATCGTTTCCACCTAAGTACTGTGCTCGTTTTTTAAGCATTAGAAGTCATAATGGCGTGGCTTTAATGAGTCTAAAATCTAATTAGCATAAACAACTTTTAAATGCATTAGAGTTGTTTAAAATGGCACGTTTGGCCTGCACCACTTAAGAGGTCTTGACCTTCTCGAGCGTATAACAAATAAAATCCTATGACAGTGTAGTCTCTTTTGAATATATATATATATAAACGTTCCATATAAAAAAAATGGTAAAAACTTCATTACCGTACTTTAGTATTAATCTACTCAAGTACTATTGAAAAGGAGTACTTTAACTTTACTTAATTTCATTGATTATAAAATTACCCTTTTTTACTCCGTTCTTCATTTACACCTAATACAAATTCCACATTTTACAGGTCATTATGACTAAAAAGACCATTTTGGGTTAAATGCAAGAATTTATGGACAGTGTATATATATATGCTGAATTATAATAACATAAAATGCATTTACAGTAATACACTTAACACTGGAAACAATGGCTTTAAAAACCGAAATGTGCAGCTTTGATTTTTTTATTCAAGCACTTACATTGATTCTTTAGTTGTAATGTGTTTTTGAGGTCCTATGGAAGAATGCAATATGGAATTCCCGTGGCTGGAGTTAGTGCTTTATGAATAGTTACTCCTTGTCCCGCTGCTTCTGTGCTCAGGTTTTTGTGAAGGGATGAAGAAAATATCCAGATTTTTTTTTTATTGGAAAATGCATCCTAGTGTCCCCTTTGCTTTGTCTTTCCTTAGTCCCCCCTGATTATAAGTACATGTACTAATCTAAACGATGTCTGAAACTGTGTATTACGAGCGTTTCCTGTGTTTATTTGCCTCTTTATGATGAATTGCTTGTTGTATTCCTCAGTTGTAAGTCGTTTTGGATAAAAGCGTCTGCTAAATGAATAAATGTAAATGTAGATAGTATGCCTACATGGATTTTAGAAGTTGCATCCATGCATTAGAAGAGGAGTTGAATGTGGCGTCTGTCTGTAAAAATAGCATCAAACTGTGTGAAAAATTTGCCTTACCCATGCTCTCATTCATAGTTTTTTTTTCATTTGAAAATGTATACATTTTGTTCATTTAATGTTTACTGCAAAAAAAAATCCACATAAATGTTGTGACAAAAAAGTGTAGACATTGTAAAAAAAAAAAAAAAAAGGTTGTGTTTGTGGTATTTTGGTGGAACATCCTGGTTTTCGGTCGGTCACTGAAAACACATTGAGTGATGCCTATTCTGAATATGCCCCCTAAAATGTCTATTGTGCAAAAAGAGCATTTTAAATAATTTTGAGTTTCATACGGACCGAGCTCTTTAACTCAGATTAAACCTGGTTTCTGTGATGGTCATGGATTGCCATAACAATGAAAACATCTGGTCAAGATCTAATCTGTAGCTGGAAAACCTGCCCTACTTGTTTTTTGTCTAGCAAAGAATGAAATTATAATTCAGACATTTTTGCAGAACATAAATCTAGACATTCTGCTGATTCCAGTCTAAAATTTTACAAAAGTGAACTGAAACTATTTTATGAAGACCATTTTATTTTCTAAAGCTGCAGTGCAATTCTTGTGGCATATGTTTTATTATTTTAATCACCTTTAACCTACTTCTGCACTAGTCGCGTGGCTCAACTTCCTCTTTGGATAAAAAAAACCAAGTGCTGCTGAATATTTTCTGTAAAACAAGATGAGATGTAATGTATCTATGCCCATCAGTATGGAATACATGTAGATTCCCGATTAAAAAATAATTTTGAGTTTCATACGGACCGAGCTCTTTAACTCAGATTAAACCTGGTTTCTGTGATGGTCATGGATTGTCATAACAATGAAAACATCTGGTCAAGATCTAATCTGTAGCTGGAAAACCTGCCCTACTTGTTTTTTGTCTAGCAAAGAATGAAATTATAATTCAGACATTTTTGCAGAACATAAATCTAGACATTCTGCTGATTCCAGTCTAAAATTTTACAAAAGTGAACTGAAACTATTTTATGAAGACCATTTTATTTTCTAAAGCTGCAGTGCAATTCTTGTGGCATATGTTTTATTATTTTAATCACCTTTAACCTACTTCTGCACTAGTCGCGTGGCTCAACTTCCTCTTTGGATAAAAAAAACCAAGTGCTGCTGAATATTTTCTGTAAAACAAGATGAGATGTAATGTATCTATGCCCATCAGTATGGAATACATGTAGATTCCCGATTAAAAGGGGCTACGGATCCCAAGAAGTTTCTAGAACCAGTGCCTTATTTTCTTTTTCTCTCAAACTTGTTGAATTTTTGGACTTCCCCATTTGGCCTTTCGTGGAGGTGTAAACAGCGTTAGAGCAGTTGTGGTTTGATAAAGTAGTGTTACACAAGGCCTCATATGCCGCTACCTTTATGAGAGCTGTTCTTCTTTTTATTAACAAGTCACACAAGTAAAGGAGGGCAGCCGACGACACAAACGAAGAAACTATTAAGCTCTGTGACCAAAATACTCTAGTCATGAGGGTGCTCGGTTCAAAAACAGATGACACGCACATATAAAGCGGATTGTTGCAACCTTAGAATGTAGGAAAACGATCTCTGTGTGTTTTATGGGGCTTAGATCGGTAGTGTTTGTGTGTTTTCGTCTTAAAAGGAAGTCTGGTTATGAAGTGTGTCCTTCTTTTAGCTTTTGGGCTTTAATAACAATTTGCCATTTTAATGCAGAATCAACATCAATGAAAATGTTTGTCTCTTTTGATGTGGCCGCTTTTGACTTCTGCTGCTCTTGTTGAGGCTGGATCTCACTGCTCACAGCTGCAAGCCCACAAGTGTAATGTCTTATTTTAAGTGATTGCAACTGTTATTGCTCACTTAAACAGAATCACATTCTTTCATGAAGGATGAAATATTGCATGAAATCAGATGAATGGACTCATAAGGAGTCCACTGTTGATCATGCAACTTAATGCAGGGCATGACAAAAGACATTCAACACATACTGCATTCAGTTTTAATAGAATCAGTGGATGTTGACCTCTGGTTACACGCAACTAAGTTAAGCCAATTGGTCTATAATGCATGCCGAAACTTTATCATGTTGATTGTCACTGGTAACAACAGATTTTTTGTTTGGGTTAAAATTTTGAGGAAGGCATGCAGTTATATAACATTAGACAAGGAGAAGGCTACTAATTCCCCGAATTACTTCTTTCGTTGAAAGGGGCTGTCTTATGTAAAGTGACATAACACAAATGGGTCCTGAGTTAAAGATTGAACTGTATTAAACATCATTGTGCTATACCTCTTATTGCCGGTGAAAAAAAAAATCCCATAGAATGTTAAAGGAGGGATCTAACTCCTCTATAGTAAGGACAAGAATATCACAGAGACTTATGGGAAACGCCCTACAGACACTACTCATATTCTCTTTAAATGGATAAAAAAAATAGTTAAATATTAAATGAATAAGCTAAACATTTAGAGAAACTTTATTTTACACAATATCTTCTCAAAAGTCTCTGAAATGAAAACGTTTTTTTATTATCCATTAACAAAGCTGCTTGTTTAAAGTTGTGTTGCCATACTCAATATGTCAGAGCATTTTGGCCACAGAAATATTGGCTGATATATCGATCTATGATTCCTTAATCTGTAGTAAAAGAACACTGTTATGGATGATAATAATTATTATGGAAAATGGAAAACAAGGAAACAGTCCAACAATATAAAAAGCAAAGGAAAAGACTTTGTAAGGACAACAAATGATGTTTTCCACAACTGCTACATCGGTTTGTTTGGATGGGCATTTCTTAAAAGGTTATAACAACAACTGTGAGATTGAATTACTATTATTATTAAGAGAATGTGTCATATGTAATGGATGTTTTGCGCTCTCTCAAACTTCTGCTTCAGCACAGAATACGAGACTGTGTATATTCTGTCCTGAGAATTCTGATTATCCTCACTTAGAACTGTTGCATACAGAGTTCCAGACACAAATGGCCTATAGTTCCACAAAAAAAAATAAAACCAAGTCTGCTGGAGTTCATTATTAGAGAAATGCTGCCACCTTCTGGTGATAGATCATAGTGTAGTGTACTCAAACCCAAAAGTCATCTCAGCTTCCATACATTATCCATGCATCCTTACATTTAAAGGTGATAACTTTGGTTTGGTCTCAGAATGGAATTTATTGTATATGAATGTGACCACTGAAGAACTTTGAGTATGGTGACTTGTTAACTTTGTGTTAGTTCAGGCTTACATTTTTAACACACCCTCACTGTAAAAGCATACTTCACCTCGTTTCCAAATGAGTCTGTCTAGTCTCTGCCCCTGAATGCCAAACAAAGATTATGGGATCAAAAATAGACCACAGGGTGTCAAAAAATAGCTTCAGTTTCCTATTCGGTCACTGTCATACAATAGTTTATCTCTCATGTGTTGACATCACATTGACTTTTGTTTGATCTCTTATACTACAACTATGTTTCTGGATTCTTTGGTTTACTCGCTGACTATCAGCATGTCACTATTTTAAGCCTTTGTTTGGAGCAATACAAATAAATATATGAGAAAAATCAATGACACGTTATTTATGTTTTGGCTTTAGACTGTTACTATTGCTTGAATGAAATAATATCAGTGAAATGACTTTTCTTTTTAGCTGAAGGAAAAGAATAATAAAAAACAGCTCTGTACTTCTAGACTATTCACACCAACCGATGCATGGGATGTATTAAAAAACAGATTATAAAGTACAAGTAAAGTTTATTGCCAAATGCATGTCAGTAAAATTTTTCTTTCTAGCATGTCTGACGAATGTAATGTGCGGTATTCGTATGTTTGCACTGAACAAGTAATATTTTGAGTATATGCTAAAATAATTTAGTAGAAAACCTGACCATTTTATTTAGTTTTACTTTAAGGCTGATGATACACGGGGCAACTTTTTGAGCAATGTTGCAGTGCAATGTGGCCGTCAATGGGCAACCAGGTGAGACACAGGGCCCATGACTGATCTAAAGTATCCAGATAGAGATTTGTTGAGATTTGGAAAGTGCCCAAGCAACATTACTCAAAAAAGTTGCCTCCTGTATCATCACCTTAATTCAGATAGACATTCAGATAGCATTTGAAACCTCCAAGAAGTCTTTGGCATCCTGTTTAGTCTAATGAATGTAGTCATTAATTGCCAGATTAGAAGATATATGCTGGTGGCATGGATTGTTATTTAGTGTTTCTGATTTATTCTGGCACATCACAAAGGGTATGACATTGGATGTCTGTGGAGATTCTCAGCAGGCAGATCAGAATGTATAGTACTTACCTAACTTACCTAAAAATACTCGCAGAAGGACATAATAGAATATAAACATTGTTGTAGGAAGCCTTTCATTATTGTAATAATAAGAAGCACTTTTAACCACTTTTTTGGCTGGTGAATCATTCTGTGACATGGCTTTGTAACGTATGTGTTTTACTTTTGGTTGCTGCGGTTGTATGTTGTTGCTTTTAATATATTAAAAGGTAACTTGTTCTCCTATTTGCAATTATGTTTATGTACACAATAATGAAGTGCTCTCTCACAAATATGTCAGATTATTAATACAATAATTGTTACATAAAGTTGAGGGTAGGGGTAGTTTTAATTAACATCCAGTTAGACTATAGGAGAACCTCAGTATTAAGTATACATCAACAGATGACGAACACTTAAATTCAAACATTCGTTGTCATTTTTAAATATTTACTAATTAAATGTTAGTTATATTTAAATACTTGTAAAGAAGAATTGTAACTCGTATTGCATTCACTGTGCCACATGAGAATTTCGTATTTACATAACATTTCAGATACACAACAGATATAACAAATCAGAAGTAAATTCATTGCTATTCTTACATAAGATGTGCTTAAATATATTTTTGAGGACTTTTCAGACTGCAAACTTATTTTTTCAAAAATACCATACAAACATTTATAAAACACATTTTTTTTCTCTATATATAAAATAACACTGATTACAATAAAAAAAAGGTGTCTTAGAACACGTTCAAGTAAGTGCTATGTGATTCATAAATGTCTTAATTCACTAAAGAACCGACTCATTCGAGTCATTCGTTCAGGAATCGGACTGCGCTAGTCGCGCTGCATGTTGGTGATTCATTACAAAGAACCGACTCAAAAGAGCCATCCGTTCGGGATTCAAACCACAGTGGTCAGAGTATTTTAGTACTATGCTCCTTGTGCCTCGGATGCAAAATGTACGTTCAAAAACAATTAACTGATTAAAATAATTTAATTATTACTCGTCTCTGGTATATGTTAACGGAAGCAGTTCTCTGTCCCCAGTTCTATTTAAAACGAGCGTGTTTTCAGGTTGAAGCTGTGGTTCAGAGACTTACACACTAAACATAAGGTTATATCGCACTGCCCTACATTTAACCAGCGATAATGGTCAATAGTCAATGATGGATCGCGTGGAATCGCGAACTTTACTCAGTATTAAGTATACATCAACAGATGACGAACACTTAAATTCAATTTTTAAATATTTACTAATTAAATGTTAGTTATATTTAAATACTTGTAAAGAAGAATTGTAACTCGTATTGCATTCACTGTGCCACATGAGAATTTCGTATTTACATAACATTTCAGATACACAACAGATATAACAAATCAGAAGTAAATTCATTGCTATTCTTACATAAGATGTGCTTAAATATATTTTTGAGGACTTTTCAGACTGCAAACTTCTTTTTTCAAAAATACCATACAAACATTTATAAAACACATATTTTTTTTCTCTATATATAAAATAACACTGATTACAATAAAAAAAAGGTGTCTTAGAACACGTTCAAGTAAGTGCTATGTGATTCATAAATGTCTTAATTCACTAAAGAACCGACTCATTCGAGTCATTCGTTCAGGAATCGGACTGCGCTAGTCGCGCTGCATGTTGGTGATTCATTACAAAGAACCGACTCAAAAGAGCCATCCGTTCGGGATTCAAACCACAGTGGTCAGAGTATTTTAGTACTATGCTCCTTGTGCCTCGGATGCAAAATGTACGTTCAAAAACAATTAACTGATTAAAATAATTTAATTATTACTCGTCTCTGGTATATGTTAACGGAAGCAGTTCTCTGTCCCCAGTTCTATTTAAAACGAGCGTGTTTTCAGGTTGAAGCTGTGGTTCAGAGACTTACACACTAAACATAAGGTTATATCGCACTGCCCTACATTTAACCAGCGATAATGGTCAATAGTCAATGATGGATCGCGTGGAATCGCGAACTTTATCACGTATGAATCATGTCTTCAAAGAGGCCGCCTCGCTCCGCAGAATCGCCGCTTGCTGACGTTTTCGGGCTGTCATGTGATTAGCAGGGTTCAATGAGAGCTGTTTGCCCCACCCATCTCTTCAACGCTGTCTCTCTCAATGTACAATTCGCGGAGAAAAGGAAATAATCGCTAAAAATACACCCTCGAAAAGGATTCATTCGCCACAATTGGGGATTCAACGCGCTCCGTCCGTAGGGAATCCATCGCTGTGGTATCGGATGTATCTTCACGTATCCAAATGCACATGATCTACCACCCGAATTCAAGAAGGATACAAAGCGTAGCCTGACAGCGATAACCGGTAAAATATCGACGGAATCGGTCGCATTTGCATCTGCGGTAGAAAGAACCGTAAGAACCGCCGCTCGCGTCAAAGCAAGCCTACGGATGTGAGGAGAAATCCAAATTACAGTAACGGAGAAGACGGCGAAGGGCCTCGTTTGATTCGGGCAAGCCGAGAAAAAAAAGCGATCAGTCACCGTAAGCAGAACAGGAGGGAAAATAGCGTCAATCTGAGGGGAGTTTTTCAGCAGCACCACCGTATTTTTATCGCAGACAACGTCGTTTCGTGACGGAGTTAAAAGGTTCATGTCGGCCACGGCGCAGGGCGGAATGATCCACATGCCGTCATTTTGGTGGAAATATTTATTTTTTTAATTTGTAGCCACCCTTTCGGTCTCGTTCTGCCCGTGTCGTTGCATCGGCCAACGGACTCGACAGCAAGAAACCGAAAAGAACCGCGTTTTGTGGAGCTATTCATGATTTTAACAGGAGTCGGTCGTTATTTCGGGAAACCGACCATGGATTCGCGACGGGAAATGTGCTAAATCGCCGTCGTGGGAAAGCCGAAATCATTCATGTAACGTCGAAGGCTTCGCTGGATGCACATCCACACACAGAAATCTCCTATTTTATAGCAGCAAGCGCTCGACGGGACTCGGCCGGCCTAGTGTTTTCACCACCACCACCTATTCTCGCCAATACTAGTCCCTCACAGCTTTCATATTTCCCTGTGCTCCCCTGCCCTTATCAACGAAATCCGGGGAAGTTATGTGCATAGTAGTATAAATGTCCCGGTTTTCCATCAAAGTGTTCTGATCGGAGGCCAATCAAGTCATTTGGATCATTTATTCATACGGTAGATACACCTCCAAACTACCCCACCCCGAAACTTTTCCTGGGTTTTTGGGAAAATGGGTTGTTTGGGCAACAGCAAGACTGAGGACCAGCGAAATGAGGAGAAGGCCCAGCGAGAAGCTAACAAAAAGATCGAGAAACAGCTCCAGAAAGACAAACAGATCTACAGAGCAACTCATCGACTGCTACTGTTAGGTAGGTTGGTCTGAAAGCTGAGCTTCTGTCACTGCTGCAGATACGTTCCTGCTGGACGCCTGTCACACGTAGCGTTTTGTGTGGATTTGATTCATTTGTCCGAGTACATGATGTAGGTACACGCGTCTCGATTGGGATTCCTGTGCAGTAGTAGTGGACACCTTAGGGCTCAGCTTGTGGAGGCCTGTGATGCTTCATCCAACTCCATTCATTCCCTTCTGATTCATGGTGAATAGGTTTTGCATCATGTAAATATTTGGACTCCCATGATTTTATAAATCATTCACGACTGTCTCCTGGAGATCCTACACTCATAAGCATACACTTACACCTGCATGTGCTGACCCTTAAACACATTAGGTGTTTCTTTAGGATGGAGCTCATGAGTTTAGGGTGGTTTCTGCATCCTGCTAAATGAGCATGTGCTTATTACCAGTACATATAAATGGAAATAAAATAACTAAGTTGAACTAAGTTGTTTGGGAGATTAGATTAGTGCATCATTTTTGGTTTAGGTTTCGTTCTTTTTAAATGTGTGTAGTCAAGACCTCATAAGCGTTATTTGCATAGTACTATTTTTATGGTTTAGCATTCTGGGCATACACATACATATTTTTGCGCTTTACATTTGAAACAGAAACTGATTAGATAAGTAAAAAAAAAAGTCATGCTTTAAATATTCATAGTTTAGATTAGCAATAGACTGATGTATTAGCTAAGCCGATTAACAGAAATGGTCATTTTGCTTATTGTCAGTTCCAAAATCTTCCGATAGTCAATGAATGATGGGCATTTTCTGTTTTTCTGTGTATATTGTTTTTTTGTTTTTTTTGTGATTTGAGTAAATATGTAGTATTTCTATATCAGCATTATGTCAGTCGCCCTGCTCTCTGGATATCGGCATTGGTGTTATTGGCCATTTAAAAAAAAAAAAAAAAGTTATCTACCACCTTACTACCGTAAACCTGATCAAATCTGCAAACTTTTCAGTTTCATGGATCTTGCGCAGCACAACATGAAGTAATTTTAAACTCTGTTTGATTTGATTTAGTCTCCGTTCAAGAGACTGGACTAATTCTGATAAAACTCAGTTCTCTAACAGCCTATTTGTTCAGAAATACACACGGCCTAAAAGTACCCTATTCTAAATCAAAATCCCATGTATTCAACATAGCGACGCGCTCTAAATCATAATGTCTGGTAAGGGATATTTCTAGATACCCATGATTCAAGAGTGTCGTAATGATATATGATTTAGGGATGTGTACCAGTGTAATTGGAGCATAAAAGTGGAAATCCTGTATGCAAACAGGCCTATTTGACACAATTGGAGCCTGGTAACAGAATATGTGTTGTGATA
The DNA here is from genome assembly GCF_001515645.1 of Sinocyclocheilus grahami. Lineage (NCBI taxonomy): Eukaryota > Metazoa > Chordata > Actinopteri > Cypriniformes > Cyprinidae > Sinocyclocheilus > Sinocyclocheilus grahami. Next base: position 760,698 of record NW_015505672.1, read on the forward strand.
AAGAGGTTCCCATCATGCATCTGAACTGAGAGCCTAAATCTGAGGTGTTTTGGTGCTTCTGTAGTTTGTGTTTCACATCTGCAGGGGATAAGTTAACTCTCTTCTCATATTTAGCATTTGGAAACTCGGACAACTGTGCGCTGTAGACCAGAAATTGTAGAATAATTCAGCTTTGTCAATGTTTGACAACTGGCTCTTAGAGACGTTAGATGGTGTTTCTGGATAGCTCCTTAACGTTTTGTTTTGCATTTCACTATTTGATTTGATGCATGGCTTAGCTAACCAGTTCCTTTTTAGTTGAGGTTTACTTACAAGAGGATTGATTGGCGATATTGGAGTGATATTGTTCATAGTTTAATGAATTATCAGAATCTTAATGAAATGATGTGAGGTACGGAATATGGAAGCAACTGTTGAGTATTCATAATTTTGAAAATCTTAAATGGCAACATTTTATTTGTGTAGTAAAGGACGAAATTATGCTATTCCATATCACAAGTTCTATGTGTTGGTGACATGACTTTTTTGCAGCTGTTGCACGTTTGCAATGACAATATAATAACCATACACAGTTCTTTTTAGCTTTAGATTTTTAGCATGACATTTCTGCTAGAGGTATGTGTTTTGTTTACCATTAAAAATAAATGCTACTGTGGAATTAAATTAATTATTCCCATTGAATCGGGTGATATCTGACCTCCCTCCTCCTCCCACATCTCTTGTGATTTATATCTATCTTGTGCTTGTCTCTCAGGGGCTGGAGAATCGGGGAAAAGCACCATAGTCAAACAGATGCGCATATTACATGTCAATGGCTTCAATGCTGAGTAAGTATGGCTTTCACATCTGTGTACTTTTTGTAAGTCAAACGCAAACTAGATTTTTATTCTATATAGCCTACAGCCAAGTATGATATAGAGTATAAACAAACCCTGTTTTCATTCATCATGACATTTTGTTGGCAACATCGGTTTGCTGTAATGTTTTTCAGTGAAGTTGGGTTTGGGAGGATGTTGATATCATTGCGGTAAAGGCGAGCTTTATGTCATTGTGTTGTCCTCTTGACGTAGTGGGACATTTCAGAGTATTATATTTATATCGTTAGTGTATATATATTTATTGTGAGTAGAATGCAGTGCTTTATTTTATATTGTGACAGGACTTTTTATTAATGTAGCATGATATTGCACACTGAAAGTCCCATTATAATAAAAAGCTGACTTCCAATAAGTTTATTCAGTAAGCAGTATTTACCATTAGTGGTTCAACGGATTACAAATCTCACGGTTCGGTTCACATTACGGTTTTTGACCCACGGATCGGAACATTTTTCGGATCAGCAAGAAAAGAAAAATATTTCAATTTAACTTGTTTTCCACTTATTACTTAAAGCGAAGTACTTCTTTGATACCACAGTAAATACTACTAGATTAACTAAGAAAGTTTAAACATGATTAAAGAGACAAGAGGACAGCCAGTAAAAATAAGAACAAATACACAAATTACAAGCACTGATAAATACAACAGAATATGTTACAAATGAAATAAGGATGGTAGTATTCAAATACAGAAATGTAATAATTATGGAAAATAACACTGCATAGTGTTCACTGTATAAATTAAATATCGATTTTTATCACCGCTGTTTTGTTGTTTGATTAATGACAGCAGCAGTATTTATAAGCCGCTGTCCCTTTAAGACCTGATGCACGGATCCGATATAATGATACACATCACATCCGATTTCTTTCTTCGCTGTTTTCATTCACTTGAGACATAACTGACTGCGTTTACCTGAATTATTGTCGAGATGGGCATTTTGTCATAATTGTATGTGTACGTGTCTGTTCTAGGGATATGCCGGTATCAAATGTTCATGTTGCGATTAATTGCTTATGCTTTTATCACGGTATACGATATTATCACGGTATTGAAATTTAGTTTTAAAAAAGTGTTGTCACAATACAGTATAACAGGTTTAATACCTTTTTTCTTATAACAAAATAACTGAACATTTAAAAAAAAAAAAATGTTATACTGAAAAAAAAAAAAAATTACACAGATTAAAGTGCAAAAGAACTATAAAGACCAATAGGTATCACTTTACAATAAGACCTCATTAGTTAACCTTAGTTAGTGCATTAACATTCACAATGAGCAAAAGCTACATTTGCTACAGAAGCTAATCTTTAAAAAAAAAAATGCAACTCTTAGTTCATGTTAGCTCATTAAATAATACAGTTGCAACTTTTGATTTTAACAACAACGTGTTATTAAATATTGGAATTACCTAAGATTAATGAATGTTAGAAGAATTTTTCATTGGCAGTTTGTTAACTGAATTAACTAATGTTAACTAATGAAGCCCTAATGTAAAGTGTGACCGAACAATAAAGATTCCAAAAAACTTTCAAACAATGTCTAGAGCATGTTGTAGTCCAGATTAAAATCTAAAAAAGTTTGAAAATAAATAGCCTATTAAGTCTAAATATTTAAGTATTTGGCGCTGTCATGTACACAATAGCGAAATACAAAAATCTGAATGGCTATTTAAATAATTTAAATATGTTTTAGAAAGTAGCGCAGCTGCTTTATTTATAGGGTTACGGCTGCATTTTCTGCAGTTTAGCGCCATCTGCTGTCAGAAAGTGAAAGTGCGCTTTCTCTCGCGTGTTCCGCTATACGCTTCTCATCCATGCTTATTTACATCAGTGCGCGCACACGTCTTTCACGCAGCATACAGTGGTGTTGTGCATTGTGACCAGTTGATGGGAAAAGTATTCCTACAGTGCATTCAAAATTCTGTATAATTTGTAATAGCTAATTATTCTCGGTATTTTGAAGTGCCCACGATAACAATACCGTGCATATTCATTATTGTGATGTATCGCATTACCGAATACCGGCACATGTCTAGTCTGTTCAGAGGATTCCGAAGAGGATTCAGTTGGGTGTTTGCACGCCATCTGAAACGCGTGTGTGTGCTTCATGTGTGTGCGCGTAGAGAACAGAACAGCGCGCGAGTAACTAATCGAGTTCCCTTTCGCCTTTTCTCTCTGGAATTGTTTAAAATTCGCTTGCTTGTGTAAATACGAACAAATGATAAACTTATACTCTATTATGTTATCTATTATGGTTACATTTTGCAATTAATCTGCTAGGAATGTAACGATTAACCGCGAGCCGGTTGAAAATCGATTTAAATATGTGACGATTCAAATCGGTTGAGATGCTAAACAAATCGCGATTCAATTAGGGGCAGGAGTTTATATGAATGTATGTCTGAGGGGAACTTACTGTCTTTAGAAAAGTTTAGATGGTATTTTTTCTTTTCCTCTTGCCTCTGTATAATGCATATTAAAGTTCAAGTTCAAAGTGCAGCGCTGCTTTGTTTACAGCGGAAACGCTTTAAGCGCCACCTGCTGGCAGAGAGTGAATCTGCGTCTCATTCAGCTCCTCTGCTGTTTCTGTTTCATGCAGATATTTTTTTATGCATAATTTCACAAAACTGAAGTCAAACCATTCTGTTTTTGCTTCAAATTTCGAAATTATACAATGTAATTTGTAATGTAATTTGGTTGCCTCTAATTTTAAATCTAAAGAGCACAGACAAAGACTTATTTTGTTTATATGAAGAGATTTAATTTGTGTTATTTATTTGATTTGGGGCTTGTTTTAAAATTTCTATTTAGTTTTGTTATTTACATTTACATTATATTTAAATTTTGTTATTTAGCAAACGCTTTTATCCAAAGCGACTAACAAATGAGGACAATAGAAGCAATCAAAACCAACAAAAGAGCAATAATTTGCTATATTATTATAGTGTTATATTTAAATTTCACAAAGAAACGTGCAGTATTTTGTGCAAGCAATAATAAAATGACACATTTAATTTATAATTTGTGTTAAATCTCATTTTGTAAAAATAAAAAAAATCGTGAATCGAATCGAAACGTGAGTTGAGTGAATCGTTACATCCCTATAATCCGCGGATCACATGCGTGCCGAACCGTGGGGCTTGGTCCATACGGATCAACATACGGATCCGTTTAACCACTATTTACCATCATGAAAAGCTTCGCAGCTGGTCTGAAACCAGTTTTGTGATTAATTTACAATACTATAATCTAGTCCTCGATCAGTGTAGTTAGGGTGTCCAGAAATACTACAGAGGTTACAGAAATATGGACCATCAGTACGTCGACATCGGTTAAAATTTGGATGCTAAAATAAGACCAAGGCAGATAATTGTTGCATGAATTAGTCAATAGAAAGATTGTGATTGCAGCATCTGGAAAACAAGTTCCAATTTGATGATTAGCAGGAAAAGTTAAGAAAAAAGGAATTAGTAATGCTAGCGCCTGGTGGTATGTGCTGCGTAATGTTAGACCTTAATGCTGAGGTAGATAATATATTTGCACAGTGGGCAGGACTACTTTATCTAGTTTAAGCATCTTATATCGTATTCAGTTTATGTATGGTCACATGTTTGTATTTTGGCTATTTTGCAACAATTTGAAGCAAATGCAGCTCATTTGATCAGAATTCAGAGATTGAACTGTCAGTTTTATAATATAGTTTACAAGTCTTTTGTTTCTAACTCCAGTCCTATGTAATATGAGACGAAGAAAATAGACCAAGTAATTAATTGCGATGATACACTTTTCATTTGTATTCACCTCAGGATTATGCAAACATGAACTTCAAAACAGTTATTTAATTATTATAGATAACCATATGAAATAACATAAAAGCTTTTTGTTGAATTTCTAGCAAAAATAATTGTTGTTGTTGTAGTAATGCATTACCATGACATACTCACTTCACATTGTGATATAAAATTTTAGTTTACTGTCGCCCCTAAGTAGCAGGAAGTTGTTTAATTCATACGATTTACATTACAATTATTTCATTAATGTTGCCTGAAAATGAAGCGATCTGAAGTAGCCAAGCGTTATTGTTTTACAGAGAGAAAAAACAGAAAATTCAAGACATCAAGAATAATATAAAAGAAGCTATAGAGGTAAGTGTTGAAGCTTCTTGAGTTGTTGAAGTAGTAATCAAACATGTAAAAATGTGAACGCACTGAATCTCTGATTGTCTTTTTACCTCTACAGACTATAGTGACGGCAATGTCCGTGTTGGTACCTCCAGTCCGGTTAGCCTGTCCCGCAAATAAGTTTCGAATTGATTACATCCTCAATTTAGCCAATCAGAAGGACTTTGAATTCACATCGGTGAGTAGAAAGTTATTCTGTCACCCCATCACCCCCATTTCTGTTTCCGTGAGAGTCTGTGTACAATCTCATTATTACGTTCCGCAGTGTTCTTTTTAGCTTGACATGCACAAGAAAAATTTGACATTTGAATAAAGACCAATGAAGTATAAAGCTAAAAATGGCGATGAAGTGTGTGAGCATAGTATGTACATCTAAAGAAAAAAAATAAGCGTTAGGGCATCTAGTTTTCGCACTGTTGTGGATGTTTGTGTTGGGCCCGTGCGTGTTTTGATGGTTCTCCTCAGTCGTAGGGCCTTGTGTGCTTTGTGCAATTATAATTAGCAGCTATTCTTTGCTTAGGGACAACACATAGGTGAATTGAAAAAGCGCCTCACCTGAGGGAAATGTGGGTGTGTGAACGTGACTCAGGTATAATGGTGTGGCGTTCATTACGACTGATTACTTGTGGTAACCTCTAAACTCTCCCTTAAGAGTCCACCTGAGCCACACACCTTGTCACACAGGACCTCTCTGCTCCCTCATCACCTAGACAGGTGCACTGTGTCTAGGGAAAGGGGAGTGGAGAGCCGGCCTGACCTGCTCCAATGGGCCTGCTTAAGATTTAATTACAAATGATTCAAACTCGGTGGCCCTATGGACTTAAAAATAGAGAACACAAACGGCTCACCAGTTGGTTTAGACATTGTTTTAAATAGTTACCTGCATCATTACGTAAACATTACTAGAATTATTAGATTACAAATACAATGAGTTGGAATTTTTGACACCTTATAAACTGGATAGACGTACAATGACTGTTACGCAGGAAGCTGGTTTTTCTGTAAGCTACAGGATTGCCAGGAGAGCTGCGTGATTCGGGGTTGGTCGTTAACTGTTAAACTTCAGTATCGAGTGCAGGAAGTGGTTCTAGTTTTAGCATTACTACAAAGAAGATACTGCCCCACCCTCTCTCTCTCTCTCTCTTCCTCTGTGGCCCCAGGGCCCGCTGGGAACCAGTCTGACTAGTTGATTTTGTTGCAAGCGAGAGACAAAAATAAAAAGCAAAAGCAATTATTGACATTTATAACTCAGCCATGCCACTTTAGGATATAAAGACCCATTGAAGTTTATGGACGACAGCTATTTCAGCACTGTTACATGGCTGAGTTGTAATATTTCCATTTAAAAAAAAAACTTGTAGCTGTGAAGCTATCGAGCTAGGAGGAAACTGGCGAAGCATATTAACATAATTTTAAAATGGAGAGAAAGACAGATGTAGACGAGATGAATTAAAAAAAAATTAAAAAACACACACACATTAAACATGTTTTAACATTTACTTTCACCTGAAATGGTGAACGCCAGGGCTGGGCAAAGTAGCTAAACATTTCTTTTTTTTACCGTGTCATCATACATCTCAATATTATCTATGTAATAAATATGAAATATAAAACTATATAATTTAATTTATAAATGATTTTCTTCAGTAAGTGCATGCAACAGTAAAAATAAGGCTTTAAAAAAAAATCAAGGCATTGTTTTCCATACTTTTAGTATTAGTCATTTTTATTTATATAATAATGCACAGCAGTTTAAACCTACATATATATTTTACTGTCGTATTAAATACCAAATGAAGACTCCCATGATCAACTTTAAATGATGGAAACAATTAGTTAAATTAGAAGCTTTTTTTTATCAAATCAATCTTTTGAAACGTGATTTAAAGTGATTCACAGAAGTGAATTTAAATGACCCACTCTACTGCTGTTTTTCGCTACTAAAGTTTAAATTTGAAGCACTGTTACAATGTATGTTTTAATGTTCTCATACTTTTTAAATACATATTGTTCATACATAGCTTAATTGAAAACTCTTAAATATTCTTTATATTGCCCAGCCCTACCTTAAGCATGTTGTAGAAAGAAAAAATAGTTTTTATAGTTTCGAACCGTGTTTATTCACTGAAAACTATTGTCTGACGTGCCGCACTTATGTTGACGCATCTGGTAAACGTTCTATACAGTGAACATTCCTTAACTACCAATCATTATTTTACAGCAGCTTCAGCTTTACATTTCACAATCTGTAATTTAGTTTGTTTAAAATATGTATATTACTTAATATTTTTATATTAGTACATTTTATTTTATTTTTTTAGCTTGATGTTGTTTTTGCTTGTAATTGCTGATCAACTTTAAAGTATCAATGTTTTGTATAAAATATTTTAAAATATAATTAAGGCCTAATTTTAATATTTGTTGTAAACCAGGTAAGGTTTTGCGTAAAGAATGAATTTATTTTTAACAATGAAATTTTTGCTTACATAATAGCATATGCAAGACAGTATCTTATGTTATAATATAACTGTTACAGAAATTCAGATACCCACAAAATAAATATTTAAGGTAAGAGCAGTGAGAGCTGGTGGGTGGCGGGATTCTCAAGTGTGTGGCTCTTGTCCTACACATTTAAAAGCGTAGTGGCACTCCTTTTTAAAGGAGCTGTGCCAAAGTGAACGCTACCATTTCTAAGCACATCAACAAAGATCAAGTGAGACAAAGCCCTGTTCCCTGTCGGGATCACGGGCCGGTCCTCCTTTGTCCCGTGCGGTGTGCACCGACCCGTTTGCTGTTCAGGTTCATGCTACCACATATAAAATGCTTTGCAAGGTGTGTCCCGCTTCATGTTGTATTGGATCAGATTGGAAGTTTTTCATTTCAAACATTCATTCATCCTTCACCACCACATCTGGATTGCAGTGGGCGGTCAGAATCGTTTAGTTCCGTCTTGAACTCCATAAATGTGGCTTTTGTTATACATGAACTGCGTACGTTGTTTGGTGTTTATGTATGTAATCAGAAAGGAGACAGCAAAAGAGCCGAGTTGATGTGTATAATGTTAATATCTACCACCACGTTGTCCTCTACAGCTTGTAAATTATCATTTAATTTGACTATATCTTTTTTTTGCACAGTTGATTCATCTTTGTTTGTTCCCTCGTGGCCTCTATGGTTCATCAAGAGTTGATGAAATCCTAAGTCGGACACAGGATTCTTCCTTTGGGTTTGAAAACGATAATTTTTTAGTTGTAAACACCTTCTTGTGATGTATTCGCAGACACGAGTCATATGACATTGCTCATTTGAAAAACGATCCTACATTTTTTTTGTCCCCAGTAATTCGATACAATTGTTCTGTTGAAATCTGAAAATTGACACTAGACTCTTTCAGAATTACTAAAAGGTGTTAATAGAACCATTAAGGAATCAATTAATTTTATTGAATCTGAATTTAAACCAGAATATGGGATCCTTGCATGCAGAAATCTCGAATCAAATTCCCGGTTGGTTGTCCAGAATCTGTAATGGACCAATCAGTGGTGTTTTTTTTAATACAGGTTAGCATGCATTAAAGAGTGTGTGCAAAACTCACAAACCGGTTTAAAAAATGATATGCACCCAAACTACCGGTAGTTTATGGGTTTTTCCTCTCTTCCACTTGTCTTCCCAACAGGAATTTTATGAACACACAAAGACCCTGTGGCAGGATGAAGGGGTGAGAGCTTGCTTCGAAAGATCCAATGAATATCAACTGATCGACTGTGCACAGTAGTAAGTATTTGGTTTCTTTTAAATGCTGGGTTTGAATTGCATTTTAATTGTGCGAAATTATTAGTATTTGAACATTTAAAGCTTTGAAATATTATTGTACTTGTTGCACTCGACTCGCTTGACTTGCTTGTGTGACTTTCGTAGCACGTTGCATGTATCGGACTGATTTATGCACTTAAGAGGGAGGGAAATAGAAATGCGATGAGTGCAGAAAGAGAGACAGATGAGTGCTAGACAGATAGACGTTTTCAGAAGACATTTCTGCACCCTTCAGGAGGTTTCCTGCATTGTGGCGTCTTGTGTGTGTGTGTCCTGTCCTCTCCCACAGCCACTGGTGGTTGTTGTGGATCAGACACTGGCCTGAGCCGTTTAGACCGGAAGTGGCCCCCCCACTGCTCCCCACTGCACGCTTATGTAAACATAGAGCGGAGAAAAAGAGAGAGAAAGCGCTATTTTTAACTCGCTGGTTCACTCACTTGCAGCAGGAGGAGACAGTTTGAGAGAGGCAATTGCAAAAGTATTGCATCTCTCCTTTTGAAGGAGAAAAATGAGCTTGAAGTGATAATGGTGACTATTTGCGAGGGTTTGGAGGGCAACTCCCAACCTTCCAGACTGCAAAAAGGGACAGAGGAGAATGACATTGCTGTTTCGAACGCACACACGCATGTACACGCGTTCAGCAAGAAACCAGCGTTGCCAGCCGCTCGTCCTGTTAGGAGCTCATTTTCCTGAGCCGTTTTCAAGGCTCTTCCTGTCACATGGCCAGGTGTCCATATTGAACGTGTGCATGCGTTTGTGTTTTCATTCACCTCCGTTTCTTTGTACATTCGCGCCACAGCAGTATTGTGGGCTCAATAATGTTATCGAGACAAACACAAGAATGGCTACGCAAGTGTGAAAAGAATACTGATGTATAGCGGTTTGTTTATGTTCATGCCGCAACTTTTGTTTTTTTAATTTTTATTTTTTCCCCTCTTCTGACTAGTTCTTCCTAGTAGCGTCACTGCAGTGACAGAAAATGGCTGAGATTGAAAAAAACTATGAGAATAGTTTCATTAGGGTTATGTTTTTTTTCAGAGGAAGCAAGTGTATGTATTACTGAAGTAAGCTAACTATGTTTCTACAAGCTTTCTTTATTTTTGTAAGCTAGAAAATAAGAAACGTTTACTTGGGGGTAGGGATGCACGATATATCGGCCACCATATCGATATCGGCTCATTTTTTCTGTTATCGGTATCGGCCTGGGGGTTATAGTGTTCTCAGGGCAAACGTGTGTATAAAGCTATATTTTCTGTTATGGTGTTTTCTCTGTTTTCATACACTAAAGAAATGTTGTATTCCTCCTTTTTTGCATTTTGTTTGCGTAAATTCAGTGTCCTGAGAAAAGAAGCGTTTCTATATTTCTCTAAACTTCCCGCAACAGAAATGTTGCGTTCCTTCCTGCTAACATTTTGTAAATGCAGATCAAGTGCATGATTTTTTTTTTTTTTAATTCCTGACATAGGTTTCATGACTGAAATGTTTGTATTTCTGCTCTTTTGCATTTTTTTGCGTTAGTTTAGTGTATTGAGAAAAGAAGAAATGGTCTTTGATGTTTTTACATGCTTCCTATATTTCCATAAATTTTCCAATTCCATATATTGCCATATATATTTCCATAAAACAGATAAATGCCGTGTTCCTGTCTGTTTACATTTTGTAAATGCAAATCAAGTGACTTTTTTTTTATTCTTGGCTACCTCAGTAAATATTGGATTTCTTGCTGGCTACAGCAGAGTGCAGGATTTTTTTTTCTTTAGCATTATTTCCTGTATCAAGCGCACCTGCCTGCAACTATTCAGGTGTGCAAGAAGTGTTTAAATAGAGAAAACAGACATTTTTCTTTAGGGTGATCAGGTTAGCATGTGTGTTTAATGTGGACAGTCATTTCTTGGAGCTTTCTATATTTTTGTAAAGCAGAGGAATATTCTTGCTTGTTCGCATTTCGTTAGCATAATGAAAGAAGGGTTTAGGGTTTTCAGAGAAAATTAAAAAGAAAAAGAAACGACAGAGCTTTCTAAATTTGTAAACGTTTACTGCATTATTTCTTGTGCATAGAGGTTATGCTGTTTTCAGAAAAATAATTATTACAGATTAAATTCAGATTATTACAGAAAAATACATATTTTTTAAGCGTAAATCCAATGCATGGACATTTTTTAAATTTATTTATTAGACATGTTTGTTAATTAATAAAAAAAAATTCCCCAGTTAAATTGTGTGTAGTACTAAATATATATAGATTTTCTTGGAGGTGCTATAATATTGTAAATCAGAGAAACCTTGTGTGTGGTAAAAAAAAAAAAAAAAGTTTCATTAGGTTTAACTTTTTTCCCCCCTTTTTTGTAATCCAGAGATATGTTGCATTCCTGATGTGCATTCCCTAAATGTAAAGAAATGTTTCATTATGACTGCCTGTTTTCAGAAGGGCTTTTCACACTTGAAAAAGTTAACCCTGGGTCATTCTAAACCCCGGGTAAACGGAATCCTGGGTTATCTTGCTTTACGTTTCACACTGCTTATACTTGATGCTAAAAGTTAATACTGGGTAATCAATCATAAGTTGCTGTTTCACACTGTACATTCCTAAACCCCAGGTTAAAGTCCTTATTTGCATAAGCTCCAGACTGCGACTAATACTGTCGGATTTGTGACCAAAAAAATTAAAATAAAAAATTTGCGAGTGATATTTTTGCTGAGATCGCCACTGGTGACCTATATAAATTTACATGTATATAACTAAAAAATTTGCATGTAATGCCTTTTTTCCTGCTTGTTTTGCGATCACATCTTTTGTTATGTTGATGTAATAAACTGAGATGACGCGCTTTAGTTTTAGTGGGAAAAAAGACTTTCAAACAATCCTCATATCTGCGTTGACGGAACACCTACTAAAAGAGCAGGCTCCAGTTGTGGCAGCATAATTGAGATTGAAAACGATAGAGACGTGCGAAGTAAAAGTGCAGAAAAGCAGTGAATAGTAGAGGCCGACCGATACGGGTTTTTTGGGCCCGATACCGATATTAGGGAGTAAAAAAAGGATATCGATATATTGACCGATATTCTTTGTGTATATTATAGTACAGTACCAGTCAAAAGTTTGGACACTTTCTAATTCGTGTGTCCAAACATTTGACTGGTACTATCTATCTATCTATCTATCTAACACATTTTTTGCAATGATCACTCAAATGTGGTGATCAAACACTTATAATGACGTGACAGAGATACGTAATGGAGGCAGGGCATTTAACGATTTAACAAACTTTATTATCCAAAATGAGTCTGACATCAGTGCACTGAACAGTAAAGTTTAAGTTTATTCAACTTTAATTCAATTCAATTCCATTCAACTTTATTCCGTTGAAGTTTTTCACTTCGGAACATTCGTTCACGGATTTGCGCTACTGTCTTCACACACAGACGAAACTTACTTGTGAAGTGTGACATAATATACCTGAAGGGATCCCCTGAAATTGGTGGAGATCCGCCAGGCGTTCGCAAGATAGTGACACCAGTCAACACTTTCACTTCAGTAAGGAGGTCTCTTGTTCAGGCAGCAGCATTCAAGCATGGTCTTATTTGACCATAGGGATCCCCTGAATTTGGTGCAGATTTGCCGCGCCGTTACGGAGATATGGCCGTTCAAAGTTTCAATCGTTTTCCATAGACACAAGCTTTAAAGCATTTCATCCAGGTCGCCAGTAGCAAACAATAGAGCGCGCTCTGCTGGACAAACTAAGTAATTACACCATTTCAAGCATTTTATCTGCGTTATATGTTCTGAAAAAAAATGTGCATATCGGCGGCATATTCGCTGATACCGATATATCGGCGGCAAGCTCATATCGGCCGATAATATCGGCAAAACGATATATCGGTCGGGCTCTAGTGTCTAGTTTGTGCACAACTTGAACAAACTACAAAAGGTAAAGCTGTCAGCTGTGTATTTCTCATTTATAATCAATACTAATAAGGCTTCTTCTTATCAAGATCGTTTGCATATCGGCGGCATATTCGCTGATACCGATATATCGGCGGCAAGCTCATATCGGCAAAACGATATATCGGTCGGGCTCTAGTGTCTAGTTTGTGCACAACTTGAACAAACTACAAAAGGTAAAGCTGTCAGCTGTGTATTTCTCATTTATAATCAATACTAATAAGGCTTCTTCTTATCAAGATCGTTAGTCTATATGTTGTGTTCTGTTAATGTGTGAATTTCATATTATTTGGTGCCTAATTTTGTTTCTTATAGGAGCCAGTAGCTCCTTAAGTGAATTTTGTTTTTTTTGTCTGAAGCCCTGCAGTTTCACTGATTGGACGAACGCAGCATGCAACCTGTTTACATGGCTTTTCTCGCGTCAGTTATCCTGTCAGTTAAAAAATGTCGCCACGTAGGTCCTCCTTGGCTGGTTTAATTGCTAACGGCACATTTACTGACAGTGACTGGATACGCCACTTTTGGATGACAAACTTTTATGTATTTAGTAAACGCTTTGAAAGACCACATTACGAAAATCAACACTTCTCTACGAGATGCTATTGATGCGGAACGGAGAGTCGCAATTACATTGTGGCGCCTAGCAACAAATGCAGAGTACAGGACCATTGCTCAACTCTTTGGAGTTGGGATTTCCACAGTTTGCACTGTGGTTCACTACTTCTAACATATGTTAAACTGCTTAAAAATAGACCAAATGATCCATAGAGGGGTAAAATATTTGTGATGAAAGAAGAATGAAGCAGCTAGTCCATTTTTAAAGTTCACAATTGTTTACCTATTTGAGATTAACTGTATGTCCCAACACTTACATGTGTCTGTTGCATAGCTAACCGGCCGTTCATTGATATCCAGCCTTAGCTAATTTGTCAGTCAGTTCCCTAAATACTGTGCCATTCAATTTGTGTTGAACATATTTTAACTGTAAGAATGTCTCCTCCCCACTTCAATTGACATGTTTTCCGTCGTTTGACATTATTTTTCCCTCAAACTCTGTATTGTTTACACAATGAGCAGATCCTGTTACCAATGTGACGAGCCACGCTGTTCAATTTCTGATTGGTGCTCTGTGGCCAAGCATCCAGCAGTAACATTCTAACACTGCTCCGTTTCACACTGTACAAGGTTGGCACCGCAATGTGGGCTAACCCTCCTTCTAAATTACATGTGTGAAACGTTCCTTTACCCAGGGTTAAAAGCAGCGTTTAGAACGATGATAACCCAGGGTTAAGCGCAGTGCGAAAAGCCCTTGAGAGAGAGCAAAATATTTACCACTTTCTATAAGATTTCTATTTTTCCGAAACCAAAGAAATGTTGCATGCTTTCTTGAATGCGTTTCAGAGGGTAAGATTGTTTCATTAACAAACAAAAAAATATTGTCTACAAACATTGTCGTTTTCTTTTTTGTAAACCAGATTAAACGTAGCATTCTTGCTTGTCCCAAGCATGCAACCTGTTTACATGGCTTTTCTCGCGTCAGTTATCCTGTCAGTTAAAAAATGTCGCCACGTAGGTCCTCCTTGGCTGGTTTAATTGCTAACGGCACATTTACTGACAGTGACTGGATACGCCACTTTTGGATGACAAACTTTTATGTATTTAGTAAACGCTTTGAAAGACCACATTACGAAAATCAACACTTCTCTACGAGATGCTATTGATGCGGAACGGAGAGTCGCAATTACATTGTGGCGCCTAGCAACAAATGCAGAGTACAGGACCATTGCTCAACTCTTTGGAGTTGGGATTTCCACAGTTTGCACTGTGGTTCACTACTTCTAACATATGTTAAACTGCTTAAAAATAGACCAAATGATCCATAGAGGGGTAAAATATTTGTGATGAAAGAAGAATGAAGCAGCTAGTCCATTTTTAAAGTTCACAATTGTTTACCTATTTGAGATTAACTGTATGTCCCAACACTTACATGTGTCTGTTGCATAGCTAACCGGCCGTTCATTGATATCCAGCCTTAGCTAATTTGTCAGTCAGTTCCCTAAATACTGTGCCATTCAATTTGTGTTGAACATATTTTAACTGTAAGAATGTCTCCTCCTCACTTCAATTGACATGTTTTCCGTCGTTTGACATTATTTTTCCCTCAAACTCTGTATTGTTTACACATCCTGTTACCAATGTGACGAGCCACGCTGTTCAATTTCTGATTGGTGCTCTGTGGCCAAGCATCCAGCAGTAACATTCTAACACTGCTCCGTTTCACACTGTACAAGGTTGGCACCGCAATGTGGGCTAACCCTCCTTCTAAATTGCATGTGTGAAACGTTCCTTTACCCAGGGTTAAAAGCAGCGTTTAGAACGATGATAACCCAGGGTTAAGCGCAGTGCGAAAAGCCCTTGAGAGAGAGCAAAAGATTTACCACTTTCTATAAGATTTCTATTTTTCCGAAACCAAAGAAATGTTGCATGCTTTCTTGAATGCGTTTCAGAGGGTAAGATTGTTTCATTAACAAACAAAAAAATATTGTCTACAAACATTGTCGTTTTCTTTTTTGTAAACCAGATTAAACGTAGCATTCTTGCTTGTCCCACAGTTCCTAAACTTAAGCCCAGAACATGGAGAGAGAAAATTCCTAAACCATCCGCCATGTTTCTTTCTGTCTCTCTCTCTCTTTTCTTCCCCCATCCCTCTTTTGCGAAACCAGATCACTTCAATTGACATGTTTTCCGTCGTTTGACATTATTTTTCCCTCAAACTCTGTATTGTTTACACATCCTGTTACCAATGTGACGAGCCACGCTGTTCAATTTCTGATTGGTGCTCTGTGGCCAAGCATCCAGCAGTAACATTCTAACACTGCTCCGTTTCACACTGTACAAGGTTGGCACCGCAATGTGGGCTAACCCTCCTTCTAAATTGCATGTGTGAAACGTTCCTTTACCCAGGGTTAAAAGCAGCGTTTAGAACGATGATAACCCAGGGTTAAGCGCAGTGCGAAAAGCCCTTGAGAGAGAGCAAAAGATTTACCACTTTCTATAAGATTTCTATTTTTCCGAAACCAAAGAAATGTTGCATGCTTTCTTGAATGCGTTTCAGAGCTGACCGATTCTATGAAATGCCACGGTTTCATTTTTTAAACGAGATGAAATGAAAACGGGCACAACCAATGCAGCTGCTTTATTTAAACAGTAAACCTTTGTTGTTGAACGCCACTGTTGTTTCTGAAAGGCTTGCTGTTAGGTATCCTCTGTACCGTATCGTGCCACGCACACACACACACACACACGGTTCACACTGAGCCTAAACAGTGTTTGCCGTATTGGCCCTGGAAATTGCCTAATCCACACTCTTAATACTAGATGAGCTGTAACATTAACCAGATTAGTAAGCGATGAGGATATTATCAGCTTTTTCATGCTAATACATCGGCTCACTCTTCTCTCTGTGAATAGTTTATTCTCTTTGCATGTTTTTTCTTGGCTTTTCTTGTTTATCTATAAAGTGAAATTGCTTTATTTTTTTATTTCATGCTTTAAAGAAAAGAACTGTTAAACGAGCTATTCATTTTTTAGTATTTGTATTTATTACTACTTGATGTTAAATGCTCCATGTTGTGGTCTGTTGTTAATGTAAATATTTTTGTTTTTAATTATTAATAATAGTACTCAATTGTTTAGTTGCAGAAATGTTTTAATTTTCTCTTTTGGACAGACAATTGCGCATTTTATAATTTATTAGCTTTTATATAAAACATATTGTAAATGGTTAATACATTTGTTTAAATTGCATTTGTTGACTGCAAATCACTTAAACCTAGTGCTGGGCAGTATACCGGTTCATATCGAATACCGGCGTTTATTTTTATGATGATATGAATTTTTAAAATATCGCAATACCGGTGTATGTCGCTTAAACAATGTTCGGAATGCGACACTGTTTGAAAGGGGTCCCTTGTCCCTGTTGCACTGTGGTGAGGGAACAGCTGTATGTGTTACTAAGCATGAAAGCTCCGAAACCGAACTAATAGAACGTGATGACACAGAAGAACTCATCCACAATATCCACATTGACCGCCACAAATATCCACCGCCCCCTGCCATCAGCTCCCGCGTCTCTCACACACACACACGAGCACGACTTTAGCACTAGATTTAGCAACTTTCAGACCCTTTTAGCGGATCATTTTCCATAGACTATTCATACTGACAAACCTAGCGACTTTTTAGGATAAACCTTAGCTATGGTTCAGTTGGAAGATTTCGCCAGTGCTGTCCCGCGAACGCGAGGTCTGACTTTCCTGGAGAAGTGTCCCCTCTCTCGGCGTCTGTTCTGTGCAGTGAGCGGCAGAGAAGCAGCGCATTCAGTTAGCCGCACCGCAGCCGACTCGTCAATAAATGAGTACAAAACAGCGTTTCCTAGCACCTGTCACTTACTGATTGTTTGGAATTATAAATATGAGCATAGTTCGTCTGTTAATATCACATGCACTTTTTTTGTTTGTTGTTTTTTTTTAAGTTTGTTACTCAGACGCAGGCAGTGCGCTGCATGAGACAAAAAAGTAATCTAGCCAAAACAACCGCATAGCCGCTCTTTAGTGTAGATGCATGTTGATTTTATCAGACGATGCCGCGATTATAAATGAGAGTGACTCCTGGTTAACGTGTTAAAAGGGGTCGTGTTTAGTCACTATTTAGTGTGGTATTTTTTTCACTCATCATGACAGTAAAATAGGGCATTCTAAGTCAATATACTGCAGTATTTCCTCTCAATCAGTAGAAAATATGGTTAACACCCGGTCATGCATGAAAAAAAATAATACCGTCATGTACCATGAAACGGGTATAATTTAAAAAAATACCGTGATAATACATTTTTGGTCATACCACCTAGCACTACTTCAACCTAACGTACTTGCTAGAAAGATTGTTTAATACATAGTTCATAATTAAATCTAATAATTAAGTGCTGATTATCAGTAAAGATTTTGTTTGGTTGGGATACTATTTGCCTATTTTGGTTGGTCTGGATAATTTTTAGCATTGTGAGTTTGTGACTGCTTAAACAGAGCAACACACCAAAAAAAAGCATATTTTGGACCTTTCCTCCGGATAAACGACTAGATGGTGCCATCGGCGTTTCCCCCAGAACAGCTGTTTAGCTCAAACTCTTCTGTTCAATCCAGAACGCATTTGAAAACTGAAAAGGTGCTGAGGATCAAACAAATATCTCCACAGTTGTAGACAGTCATTTTTTTGTAACTTGGTTTGTATAACTTCGTTTAAAGAGAGCAGCAGAGACAATATATGGGTAAATGTTTCTGATATGTTTGGCATTTAAACGGTGTTTTGAATTTGTGTTGGGGAGTTTGAAATGTTTCAAAAACTAATTTTTTGATTTTGACGAACAACATCAGTGGATGAGTAATTCAAAAACCACGTTTTCAGAGAACTGTGCCTTTTAAGTAGGGAAAGTGTAAAAACGGCAATTTAGAAAAAAGTAATATTATGTGTAGTAATCGTAATTAAGCAGTTATATCCAGTCATACTCATTGCTGCAATATTATTGATACCATCTTAATCATTTCAGTATTTTTATAATAAGTAATAATTAATTTATGCATTTTACAGACGTTTTTATCCAAAGCGACTTACAGTGCATTCAGGCTAAACATTTTTTACCAGTATGTGTGTTCTCTGGGAATTGAACCCACGACCTTTTGCGCTGCTAACGCAATGCTCTACCACTGAGCCACAGGAATTGGATTTAATTTATATTTTTTTATTATTCACTTACCATATTGTTAGCAGTCAAGAAAGTATGAATACAGTTGCTTTGGGTGGCGTTTAGGAAGGTGCAATATTGTAGGTAATAATAAAGCAATTAGCTTCATCAAAAAGCTATGAGATTTTAATAATTGTGCTTTTTATGCAAATTCTTAATGGGCAATATTTCAGGGCTATATTTTGAGGGTAAAGTTAGTTGATGGGACAGATGATGTATAAAAAGTTTTAATTATCCTTTTTTTTGTGTTTCTGCACTTTTACTTGCTTCACTTGGCATTTTACTGCAGTGATTTGCTTTAAGTGTGAGTGAGCTGCATACTTTATATAATAAATAAAGGGAGCTGAACAGAAATTCTGTGTTGGCCAAGTCATATGACTCATGTGATACGTTGTGTGTGGCGCCAGACCAGCCATTTACTGCTTGAAGTGTTTTTACTTTTTTTTTACTTTTTTTTTTTTTTTATTGAAGTTGGTGCCTAATCATATCTGCACTGCATGCTTAGAACAACTCAAAATAAAATGTATATGCACTAATATCCATCTTGTGTTTTTAAGACTGAAAATGCGCTTGAAATTTTGTGATGGATGTTAAAAGTCTGCTATACACTGTTCCAAACTAGAATCTCTGCAACTGTTGGCAGACGTTGACACGCAACTAGAATTTCACGAACTTCCTGCCGTGCGGGCGTTCGAATTCTAGAATTCCACTTGTGTTGAGGCTGGATTTGGAATGCAGGCCTAAATATACTCGGTTGCAGCTATAGCTGTCTCTTCTCCTTGGCATTACGACAGTGGAGGCTGTATGCGTTCTCAACTATTGTACCCAGAGGGGCATGAGTTGTATTATGTCTGACCAGTGGGCTGGGCTATTGTTGGAATCGTTCTATTAATAGAAAGAAAGGCAATAATTGAGATGTGGTGTTAGACAACGGCCACAACACAACTGTCTGTGCAAGTCTCCCCCGTCTGTCTGTCTGCATTTTATCCTGTCTGTCTTTCATTGTTTGCTTCGTTTTATTTCTGTCTATGCCCCCTTTTCCACGTGATGTGCCACACGTTCATTTGTGCGGCCTGCTGTACGTGTTGCATGCATGCACATGTACACACTAGTGCAGTGTGTGCATGCTGCTGTGTGTGGGACCTTACAGCCTTGCTGTCACATTTCAACCCTGTATGTCACATTCCTGTTGGAATTGGACGGGGGATGCACATGCGCGTCCAGCCTGCGGATTTCTCTCGCTTTCTCTCCGATTCCCCCGTGCTTTGATTTAGGTGTAACTCTTTTGCAGGTGTTTGTGAGGAATTTTAATGATTCTAAATACAATTCCTTAATGATTCTTTTATTACTTTTGGAGATGAAGATTGGACATCCATTGGTCTTTTAAAATAACTAGTTAATAAAAGTAATTTGTTCTGAATAACATTTGATATAATATTAATTTTATAAATATTAATTGTACTCATATCATAGTCTAATGTTATATAATATATATTTTATCAGTTTTTTCAGACATTTATTAACTAGTTCATTTAAAAAGACTTAATGAATGCAATTCATATAAATATAACATATGAATTATCATTATATATATATATATATATATATATATATAAAAGAAAGAAATGTGTTTATAACAAATATTTTAGACAATTTTTTTGTTTTTTTTTTAAAGTTGAAGGTCAACTATTTGAATATAGTTTTATGATGTCAGTTCTGGATGAGAAGTCTTTCAATGTATTCTAATGTTAAATATTAATAAATAAATATATATATATATATATATATTGTAAACGTTTTATGTATTTTTTTTATATATGATTTGTATACACTTTTACAATTTTAAAATGAAAAAGCTAAAAATAAATTTTAAAAATAAATACTGTGGGTCAACTAGTTGACCGTATTGTATGAATATTAAATTGTATTACATGGTCTTCTGATGTATAATATCATCATTGACATTATTACAAATCATATGCCTATGATATTCTATAAAAGTGGAGCCAGTTCTGAATGAGAAGCATTTTGATGATTAATATATATTTCAGCAGTTTTATGGATATTTATTTATACCTTATATATATATATTTATAAATCGTAATATTTTAACATTAAAAAACAAACTTAAAACTAAAATAAAAGTTGAGGGTCAAATAGTTGAGTATTTTATTATAGAAAGAATATTATGTTATATTGTATTATATGGTCTTCTGATTTTTAATGTCAGCATGGACATTGTAATAAATCATATTCCTATGATGATCTATAAAAAAATGCAGCCAGTTCCGAATGAGAAGCGTTTCTTTGGGCACATCGATTTTTATTAGTCACGCTTTCTGCATATGTTTGTTTCTGACAAGCGTCTTTAAGATCTCAGTAAAAGAAGCAGGAGGCGAGGTCGAGCCATCACACCATCTTGCAGCCGTTTTTCGCCGTATAGCAGCTTGACTAAGACGGCGTTTCTTGATCCCCCTTCCTCCCTCTGTTTTGCCCTCTCTTCCCCTCTAGTTTCCTCCCACTAGAGCCGATCCATTGACTAGAGCAGTGTCTGACTGAGCCCTCTCTGATCACTATGACTCAGAACCCTGCCTGCTTTGATCTCCAGCACAATCATGCGCCACCTGCTGGCTGATTTCGCAGCTGCAGATTGTGTCAGCTGCCATTTTTTTCACCTCCATGGCTGACTTGTGTCGTGCGGTGGTTTGAAAATGTGTGTGTGAAAGTTTTGCTGATGCTCGCTGGGTAAATGCAGGAATATTTTCTTTAAATTAACTTTTGAACATGGGTTTTTCAACAATTTTTCAAATGATTACTAGGGATAGACAGTATGACAAATCTTAACACAGTGTGAATAATTTAGACCACACTAACATTATAGCACAATATGGTATAGAAATGAAGTAGCCATGTGGTAATTAGGCATGGGCAGATTACTGGTTTCAAGGTATAGCGCGATTTGAAAATGTCACGGTTTCAAAACCACTAATATTCTCCGTTATACCGTTCCTGCGGTAGGCGCTGTTTTTCATGTCTCCTCAAAAGCCCTATTCGCACGGGATTAGTGTTAACTGGGGACCTTGTGTGATTTTGAAATTACCTCCCCACATCTGAATTTCATGTGGTGCATTCGCACGGGATAAGCGAAGCCTGTGATTTTACTTGAATTTACCGACTTGTCTCCCGGATACCCGGATGTCAAGACTTTGAGAGTCCCGTTCTATCTGGTTAGATGGATTTAAAAAAGAAACCAATATAGTTTCGCGCCCTGTGTCATTTACATTTCACCAGGTTAAAACAATATCTCAAGCTTTATGCTTGATTTATTTGTAACACATTAACCTTAACCTTTTCAGCTTTCTCTTTCTGCAAATTGTATGGTGTAGCGATATTACAGCACCCAAAATACTATCAAACACTCCAACGCAGCTCCATTCTTCATGGAAGATGGATAAAAAGGCGCACAGCAAACAAAAACCTCGAAAAAATGATATACGGCCCGCCAAATCATAGAGATGCCGATTCGCACGAGACTAATGTTATCACCGGACCTCGGTGTTCGGCGAAATATGGTAGGTCATTTGCGGGGGAATTTTTACTTTACAAATGACAGACATGGCAGATTCGCACGGGATTAAGATCACAGACAACCTCCGCAATTATTACAAATGACTGGAGGTCACCAGGTAATACTAATCCCGTGCGAATAGGGCTAAAGACTGAAAGTGTAGGAATCCCTCAGGTTGAGTGCAGTGTAGAGAGTAACACGCCCCCTCCCCCTCCTGTTGGTAACTTAAAGGGTTAGTTCACCCAAAAATGAAAATTAGCTTGTGTTTTACTTGCCCTCGAAACATCCTAGGTGTATATGACTTTCTTCTTTCAGACGAATCCAGTCAAGAGTTATATTAAAAATTGTCTTTGATCTTTCAAGCTGTTTAATGGCACTCAGCGGGTGTTGCGGTTGAACAGTCCACAAGTCGTCAAATAAAGCTCGCACATTCATAATAAAATGTGCCGCAGACGAGCTGTTGCGAATTAGAAGTACAAACTGAAGATTTGCAAAGAAAAATGTTGGAGGATATAAACCGAGAGGAGACTGGTTTTCCTTTGCTAAAGTAAGGAAACTTTGCTTCCTTTGCTCCTATTAAACAAACTCGCGAGACTAGCATATCGGAGGCGAGCGCGCGCTGCGCATACGTCATACGCCTTCCACCGGAACAGATCCGCGTATGATAGATAACGGAGTGTTTCAGTGCAGCGCTGCTTGGTTTACAGCGGTAACCAAGCAAACACTGTATCTGGTGTTCCAGAAGCTCCTCCTGCTGTCAGAAAGTGAATATGCATCTCATTCAGAGCTTCTGCTGTTTGTTTCGTTCAGGCATGTAGTATAATTTTACAAAGCTAGTCAGAACATTCTGCTTTTGCTTCAAATTGGGTTATTAAATCAAATTATGCATATTAAATTATATAGCTAAATTATATGAAATATGTATATGAATTATATAACTTAAATTAAATAACTGAAATGATAGATTTAGGTTCAATAAAGATGTCAGTCTTTATTTTTCTTCTTTTTAAGAAACAAATCAAAGAAGGAAAAAAAAGTCATTCTACTGTTCCTAATATTCTGTATGTTGTTCAAAAACAAAATATATTGTTCAGCGGAAAAAATATATATTTTTTTTTTACCCAGTCATTTAAAAATAACACATTTAGAGCTGTAACGACAATACCGTGGAACCGTGATATTTTTTTTGCTTAAGGTTATCATACCGTCAATATCTCATACCGGCCCATGCCTAGTGGTAATGCCTTTTTAGGTGTGCTTTACAGATGTAAGGTGATTGTCCAGCAATGACTAAACTTTGGGTTGTGCGTAACATTCTTTAATATTCCTTGTCTTGACTTGCTTGGAATAAATCCAGCTCTCTGTCATCACATTACTCCATCTCTTAAATCAGTCTTACCCTATTAATTAAAAAG
Organism: Sinocyclocheilus grahami; assembly: GCF_001515645.1. NCBI lineage: Eukaryota > Metazoa > Chordata > Actinopteri > Cypriniformes > Cyprinidae > Sinocyclocheilus > Sinocyclocheilus grahami. Next base: position 784,299 of record NW_015505672.1, read on the forward strand.
AAGTGTTGAGACGTACTGGACAGTTGTTAATGTTATTTCTCTTTCTTTTTAGTTTCCTGGACAGGATTGACACTGTGAAACAAAGCGACTATACTCCCACTGATCAGGTGTGTAAATATCCACATGAAGGGATTCAGACATTGATATTGAAGTGTATATCTTTGGGAGCCCTCTTTCTTAAAGGGATACTCCACCCCAAAATGAAAATGTTGTCATTAATCATTTACCCCCATGTCGTTCCAAACCCGTAAAAGCTTCGTTCGTCTTCGGAACACAATTTAAGATATTTTGGATGAAAAACGGGAGGCTTGTGACTGTTCCATTGACTGCCAAGTAACTTACACTGTCAAGGTCCAGAAAAGTATGAAAAGCATCGTCAGAATAGTCCATCTGCCATCAGTGGTCCAATCTGAATTTTATAATGCGACGAGAATACTTTTTGTACGCGAAGAACACAAAAATAATGACTTTATTCAACAATTTGTCTCCTCTGTGTCTCTCCGCAACACCGTAGCACCATTTTGGAGAATATCCACTGAACGCAAGCAGCTGCATGGATGTGCTGTTTTCGTTCAAATCAAAGCGTAAATACACGTAGAAAATTTATCCTTGTGTCACGGCTGACACAGAACAGCGTACGCTGCTTGCGTTCAGTGGATATTCTCCAAAATGGTGATGCGGAGAGACACGGAGGAGACAAATTGTTGAATAAAGTCATTATTTTTGTGTTCTTTGCGTACAAAAAGTATTCTAGTCGCTTCATAAAATTCAGATTGAACCACTGATGACAGATGAACTATTCTGATGATGCTTTTCATACTTTTCTGGACCTTGACGGTGTAATTTACTTGGCAGTCAATGGGACAGTCACAAGCCTCCCGGTTTTCATCCAAAATATCTTAAATTGTGTTCCGAAGACGAACGAAGCTTTTACATGTTTGGAACGACATGGGGGTACGTGATTAATGACAAAATGTTCATTTTGAGGTGGAGTATCCCTTTAAGAGGCATCATTCTCATCGTGTCTGATTTAAATGTAACTTTGAACTCTTCCCACCTTTGTTGCCTCTGTCTCTCAGGACTTGCTCAGATGCAGAGTGCTGACTTCTGGGATCTTTGAGACAAGATTCCAAGTGGACAAAGTTAATTTTCAGTGAGTTTGACCGAGAGACCTTCATGAAACTTTTCACAGATTCACAGTGCTACGTTTGCATGTATTTTCATATCCATAGTCAACCTCAATCGTTTTCACAAATTAATAGTAATAATAAGTGCTTAATGTGAACAGGACCATGTCAAACTGTCGGTGGCTGCCTAACTGATGAGTTTCCTCTTCTTTATTTTATTTTATTTTTTTTTTTTTTCTGCAGTATGTTTGATGTTGGCGGACAGAGAGACGAACGCAGGAAATGGATCCAGTGTTTTAATGGTAAATGTTGTGCTTTTATTACTTAAAAAATATTATTATTATTAATAATAATGTAAGGACCGTCAATAATGGCTTTTGAAGGCTGATATCAAAGGGAAGGTATAATTTTATAATAATGTAATATACAGTTTAATTATACATGCAATTTAATAATGTTAAATTCAGAATGCACAAAAAAATAATATTTAAATATTTATTTTATCTATTCACTAAGGTTATTAGTCTGGCCAATATGTTGGTTTATTAATTTCTTGTAATTAAGGAATAGTTTTATGATGGATTGTCTTTCTCTCTTGTTACAGACGTGACAGCCATCATTTTTGTGGTAGCCAGCAGCAGTTATAACATGGTGCTCAGAGAGGACAATCAGACCAACAGACTCCAGGAGGCACTTAACCTGTTCAAGAACATCTGGAATAACAGGTACCCTTTGGACGCCTAAAACATGTAAAAAAGAGGAGGGCTTAATAGGAGTATACTACTGTGCCACTCACATTTTCTTCAGACAATGTGAAAGTCTAGTTTTATGGTCATATTTTTTCCCACAACTCTTAATCTTTTGCTCTACTCGCTTTCCAGGTGGCTTCGAACTATTTCTGTCATTCTGTTCTTAAACAAGCAGGACTTGCTGGCGGAGAAGGTTTTGGCGGGAAAATCAAAAATTGAGGATTACTTCCCCGAGTTTGCACGCTACACTACACCAGATGATGGTCAGTAAAATAAAATAATGATTTTTAGTGATTGTAGTGATTATCAAATGATTGTATTAATCTAAAGCACAGTAGTAATCCAATGTTGGATATCACGCCATCAGTGTTACTAACAAGATACTTTCTTTCTAACAGCAACACCAGAGCAAGGGGAAGATCCGAGAGGAGGGCTTAATAGGAGTATACTACTGTGCCACTCACATTTTCGTCAGACAATGTGAAAGTCTAGTTTTATGGTCATATTTTTTCCCACAACTCTTAATCTTTTGCTCTACTCGCTTTCCAGGTGGCTTCGAACTATTTCTGTCATTCTGTTCTTAAACAAGCAGGACTTGCTGGCGGAGAAGGTTTTGGCGGGAAAATCAAAAATTGAGGATTACTTCCCCGAGTTTGCACGCTACACTACACCAGATGATGGTCAGTAAAATAAAATAATGATTTTTAGTGATTGTAGTGATTATCAAATGATTGTATTAATCTAAAGCACAGTAGTAATCCAATGTTGGATATCACGCCATCAGTGTTACTAACAAGATACTTTCTTTCTAACAGCAACACCAGAGCAAGGGGAAGATCCGCGAGTTACGAGAGCAAAATATTTCATCCGAGATGAGTTCTTGGTGAGTCTAGTTCTTCTATGGCACCAAAATCATCATGGCAACCCATCACCCTGTGTCTTAAACTATGGCATTGGTTTTTTATTATTTAAAAATACACTACAATTCAAAGGTTTTGGCATCAGTCAGTATTTTTTTCATTAATACTTTTATTCATCAAGGATGCATTAAATTGTTTGTGACAGTAAATACATTTGTATTGTTACAAAAGATTTCTATTCCCTATAAATGCTGTTCCGTTTTTGTTTATATTTCCACAAAAATATTAAGCGGCAACGGTTTTAAACATGAATAATAATAAAAAATTGTTAAGCAGCAAATCAGGAGTAATGATGCTAAAAATTCAGCTTTGCTGAATTTTCACAGAAATTGATTACATTTGAAAATAAACTCAAAGAGAACAGTTATTTTAAATTGTAATAATATTTCACGATATTATTGTTTTTAGTGTATTTTTGATCAGTGCAGCCTTGGTGAGCATAAGAGGCTTGTTTCAAAAATCTTACCGATCCTAACCAGTAGTGTATATATAAACTCATTTATATATATTTTTTGTTGTTGTTTTGTCTATTTAGAGGATCAGTACAGCGAGTGGAGACGGACGGCACTACTGCTACCCCCACTTCACCTGCGCCGTGGACACGGAAAACATCCGCAGAGTGTTTAACGACTGCAGAGACATCATCCAGCGCATGCACCTACGACAGTACGAACTCTTGTGATCGCAGCAGGGATGACGGGATGCAAACTCACCACCTGAACTTTCTTTAGGCCCCCCTGCCCTACATCACGCCCCAATATCAAACCACAAACTGATGAGTTCCCACCTCTTACACACACACACACACACACACACATGCATATTATATGTATATATACACATATATATATATATATATATATATATACATACATACATACATACATATCAAACCACAAACTGATGAGTCCCCACCTCTTACACACACACACACACACACATGCATATTATATGTATATATACACATATATATATATATATATATATATATACATACATACATACATACATACATGCATACGGACACACATACACACATGGCCTTTCTCCATCCTGAGTGACTAGGGGCTGGGGCAAGGGGACGCACTGTGTTACTGATGAAAGCGTGGCTGTGATATCTGGCAAAAAGACTTGTTAACACAGCCAAGGACTACCGATGTTAATAAAAAGAGAGAGAGGAAAACAAAACATGTGACAGGGAGAAGGAGGGGGGGGGAAGAAAAAAAACTGTCCAGGACTGCTCAGGACAAGGAAGCCATTTCGTACACATACAGATACATAATGCGTCCAGCTAAACTCCTTACCCGCAGTTTTATGTATGTTACATGTCAAACTTGTCTTTTTCCCGATCATATGCCTAAACACACGTTACTTATATTGATGCGCACGCACAAGACATACACACGCTATTCTTATCCTCCACCGTTTTGGTCCTGTTGAACGTTTAGTGCCAGTGCGAGCCTGGCGCATCCCCCTCACCTTTTCCCCATTTCCCAAAACCACATCCCACCCCCAAAGGTGGACAGACCCCCCCTGGAGGAGAGCAAAATGACGGACCGTACGTTAACAAACAAAACGAAACAAAAAACACAATGTAGAGCGAAATGTCTTTTTTCCCCTCAACAAAAACGGAGGGTTTGGAGCATTTACTGCCCCGGGTTGCTTTGCGCGTGGAGCAGAGAATGACTTGAACACAAGACCCATCACATGACTCGCTTCTCAAGATGCATCGCAGGAGAGGCGAGCGCATGCAATGCTAGATTCATGCAGAACAGGGAACTTAAATGCAGTGCAAAAAAATCCAAACTATATATATATATATATATATATAGGAGGATTTATTATTCCTATAATAATACAACCTTTTTCTGTTTGTTAGTTTCCCCAGTTTTTGTGTCGGTGCACCATTTTACACCTCCTGTTTTCCCAGTTGCTCTCTCCTGTTTTCCGAGTGTCACTCCTCTCTCTCACTCTCTCTCGTTGTTTCTCCTCCCCTCATCTTTCTCTCTCTGTCTCCTCCCTGCTGCAAACATCTTGTACACTGACACGTGGGGACTTCATCAGACCGAGGGTAAGACCGGGTAATGGTGCGAGACATGAGAAGGACGTTTAACGGATGGCCTAGTCGCTCTCCCCCCCTTCCTCCCCTCCGACTTCCTCTCCTCCCCTTTAGCCTGGCTTTTGGTCTGTCTTTTGAGTTCTCTGCTGGATCATTATTCTTGTACAGACTGTAAAATGTATTATTTTGTACAACTTTATTGAAGAAAAAGTAACTTGTAGAAGCTCCCTGTGCCTTGATCACGACTGTACGTGTAAAATGAGCTAAGATGTAAGTAAGATATGTTTCATTGCGCTGTTTGGTTCTGCCCTGCCTCTGTCGATTCCCTTGAACTCTGACCCTCCCGACCCCCTCCTCAATTGCCTGTTTGCTCTTCAGACTCTGGGTGGAAGTTGCCTCCCTCACCCCTCCTTGTGCCGATCTTGAACCGGCCTCCCCGTACAACTTAAGAACGGAAAACTTATGATACCAGTGTCAGATCGGCGACCGAGTGCAACTTTTACTGACAATGCTTATCAATGGAGTTTGGGGGGAGCTGCTGTCTGTCACGTCCCCCTCCCACCTTTGTTTTTTTTTTTTTTTCATTCGTTTAACCTGCCTCCGGTTTGTTTTAGGATCAAGACAAAACGCCTGATGCTGGGTAGTACAAAGCAAGAAACATTATATACAGTATATATAAATATATATTTATATGTGTAAATATATTATTTATATATATATTTGTTTGCTTTTTACAGGTTTTCTTTGCCTTTTTTGGTCTGCGACAACAATAGTCAACATTTTTAGAGGCAGGGTGTGGGGCTTATTTTTTATTTTTTTTTTTAGCTTTAACTCTATTGAAGGAGAAAATAATCCAAATGCAAAAACATTGCTTGTCTCTTCGTAAAAAAACAAATTCCTTTGCTTAAAAAAACAAACAAAAAAAAAAGTGAAAAAGACAGCAAATCTGTCGATGTATTAAGTGTACAAATTGTTTTGATAGCTGCACAGTCAGATATTGGGTTCATATCCCCCCTCCCATGGTATTCATGTTTATTTCTTTATATTAAAAAAGAAAAAGGATAAAAGCTGCTCTACAAACTGACATACTAACAAAAAGAGGCCGCCCATCTCTGGACAATGACCAATCGTAACCCTCTCTGTACCACACTTCCTGTCCTGCTACCCAATCACATGAAAGCAGGGGCCAACTTTTGGTGCTCTAATGGTCCACTTTGTTACACAAACAAAGTATTTATTTTTGTTTTATTTATTTGTCATTTTATACTTTTTTTTTTTTTGTCTTTTCAAATGCCATAATTTGAATCAAAAACTCTAACGTCTAATCGGTCTGATCCGGTTGTGTTTTCTGCAAAATGTGGTACAGGTGTTTATCTATCTATCTATCTATATAGATAGATATCAATACACACACACACACACACACATATTAAAATAAATATACACACACACACACACGGTCAATAGTTTGGGATCAGAATGATTTTTAATGTTTTTTTTTTAAAGGAGTTTCTTATGCTCATTAAGGCTGCATTTATTTCATCAAAAATACAGGAAAAAATGTAATATTGTGAAATATTATTATGATGTAAAATAACGTTTTTCTATTTTAATATACATTAAAATCTCATTTATTCCCGTGATGCAAAGCTGATTTTTCAGCATCATTACTCCAGTCTTCAGTGTCACATGATCCTTCAGAAATCAGTATAATATGCTGATTTATTATCAGTGCTGGAAACTGTTGTGCTGCTTAATATTTTTTTGGAACCTGTGATACTTTTTTTCAGGATTCTTTGATGAATAAAAAGTTCAAAAGAAGAGCATTTATTTAAAATGATTTATTTTCTAACAATATACACTACCGTTCAAAAGTTTGTGGGTCAGTAAATTTATATTCTTTTTTTCTTCTTTTTTTTTTTAAGAAATTAAAACTTTTATTCAGCAAGGATGTGTTAAATTGATGAGAAGTGATAAAGATTTATATGGTTAGAAAATATTTATATTTTGAATAAATGCTGGTCTTTTTAACTTTTTATTCATCAAAGAATACTAAAAAAAGTATCGCAGTTTCCCAAAAAATATTTAGCAGCACAACTGTTGCCAACATTGATCATTCTAATAATAAATCAGCATATTAGAATGATTTCTTAAGGATCGTGTGACACTTTAGACTGGAGTAATGGCTAATGGAAATTCAGCTTCGCATCACAGAAATAAATTATATTTTAAAGGATATTAAAAAAGATACCATTATTTTATATTGTAATAACATTTTGCAAGATTGCGGGGTTTTTTTATCTGTATTTTTGATCAAATAAATGCAGCCTTGATGAGCATAAGAAACTCCTTTAAAAAACATAAGTCGTTCTGAACCCAAACTTTTGAATGGTATTGTGTATATATATATATTTTGGTTATGGGCATGGGATGGGGCGGGGAGAGATGTTAAGCTATGATATTTTAGTATGTTTACTTTTTTTTATTTTATTTTCTAGTTCAGACTCGCTGCAGCAATAAGTGAGTGTGATTCGGGTACCAAACGCGCCCCCTTGCCTGACTGTCTCTATAAGAAGTATTTTCAGTGTATATGTTGCTTTTTTTTTTTTCATGTGTCTCACACTTACTGTACATTTTGTACAAAGATTCAAATTACAGCAGTAAAAGAAGAGTGTAACACTGTCTGAGTGACACACACACGCACACACACTTTTCACAAGGCTAACTCTGTTTTTTGGCCCAAATCAAACTATAAAGGATAATGTAGTTGCTCTTACAGTGATGGTGGTTCTTAAAGGTTTAATATACTATTTGCTACATGTTTCTAAAGAAGCAAAATGAACTTATCATTTGCTGCTTAAACTTCAATGGCACTATGCATTGCATATCCTAATGGAAATCATCTGGTTGTCCTTAAACTACGCTCATATGTTTCGCAGGCAATATAATCATGACAAACTTCTATACATTTTTCAAGCAAATTTGCAACATCTTACATTATCACCTTTAGAAGTAAATAAGAATCCTAGATTAGTGTACATTCCCATAGTAGGGTTTTATGAAAGAGGTTCAGTTTAAAAATCATCACTGGACTGAGAACGCGTTAATTGTAGCGTTTAAACACTGAATTTGTTTTGAATTGATCATCTTGCATGTGGCAGATGGCTTGCATCATCAAACATTTCCAGATTCTGCTTATTTTATATATTTTGTAATACTCAATGTCAGAAGTCACTACTTTTCAATGGTTTATGATCTTTAACCCAATGCAACATACGCAGGTCAAGCCACAGACATCAGAGAAGTGTTATAAAGTATGCATAATAAATTTGGGGTTACAATTTAAAACATTAGCTCAGATAATAAAACGTAAGTGTCTGAGTAATATTTTAGTTTCACACTTAATGAAATCTACTGATGTTCCAATGGCTCTTGAGCATCAAGCCAAACAGTATTGAGTGTACATATGAGTAAATATAGAATTACATTTCACAGTATTTAGAACCTAAATTAGTTTCGTTCAACTGAGTATTTTGTGAACATTACTGAAACCAAAAAATTGTGTATCTAAAGTCAAGTTCTGTAACAATAACAAAATTAGCATTAGTCTTAGCCATCAATAATAATAAATATTATTAGAACTTGGTAAGGACCTACACAGTTCAACACTAGAAGCCTACTAGCAGTTTCTATATGGTTTCATGACCGAAGGGTGTTTAAAAAAAAAAAAAGTATTTTAGATCATCGGACATTTATTTTGTTTTGTTATTTAAAGGCTAATAGAGTGGTGGAACTATGATGTCACTTTGTAGGCAAAAACCTGGAAGCGAGTTAGCATTATAGCACTTCTGGTTCCATCGTCCCAGAGTCGATGGGTTTTTGGTTAAATCCCTAATATAAGGTCCGTGGTTCACACAGGCTCAAGATATTTTCACGTTTCATTCTACAACATTAAACACACCAGTTATACCCCACTCGTGATTTTTTTAAAACTGCTGTTTCCTAAAAACGACTGTTTCTAACAATTTGCTAAATGGGACTACAGATGCTGTCGGAGACATTCACCGTCATCACGCCAAACAGTTTATCAATATACAGTATTATCCAATCGTAGTATAATTTGTAATACAATTAATTTTACAATAACCAGTAAATACACTTAAAAAAATTCCATAAAATTTACGAATGTAATGCAGGGAATTCTGGGAATGTCAATTTACGGTTTTTCACTGTAAATTATACAGTCTTTTACACTTCCAAAAACTGTATACTACCGTAAAATTACATATAATGTCCAATCCAGTTTTTCACCTATATATAGGGGAATTTACCGTTAACCATTTAACAGGTTTTTACTGTAGCATTTTTTTTGTAGCACTTTTACCGTTAAATTCACGGTCATTTTTTACAGTGTAGTTTCCAGCATTTTATATTGTTGTTCGAGAATTTATTTTTTTTGCTTTGCCCTGAAATGCAACAAGTGCTCGGATGGAAGATGCTCGTTTTATCGCTTTCCTACTGATACGGAGACTCTGGGTTCGTACCATAAGGTAAACTCCTATGATTATTCCATGTAAACACCACATTTACCGGCTTAGTCGTGGTGAAAGTGAAACTTTAACGATGCATAGTGTTTAAAGCCACGTTAAATTGAAATGTTTACGGCCGCATTAAGCTGCTAGAAAGCATATAGATTGAGGATTTCCTAGAAGCAATGTGGTACTTGTGGTACTTTATTTACTAAAATAATTGAATCGTACCATATCCAAAAACTCGCTCACTCTGCTGTTATTTAATAGATTAAATGCACTAGAATTGTATTGAATAGTACACGGAAACACGTTTTTAATTAAAGTATTCATATTAATCAAGGATTTATTGGATTTTAAATGTACAGAAATACATGCTTTCATATGTCCTTTAGTTATGATTATTTCATTTATTCACTTTACTATTTATTATAAATGTCTCATTTCTGTTTTAATTTGGCTCTAGTTTTGTATTTATTCCAGTTTATATGAAAAGGTTCATGTAGCGTGGATTAAAATTCATATACGGAGTAAATCCTTTTCACTGAAACAAGTTTGAAAAGTGGGAATCGTGGTGGTGGTGACGTTGAAAGCGAGCGACCGTGGTGGTGTAGTTCGTTTATAGCCGAAGTTTAGCTTTTAAGTTCTGGCGCTTTTATTTAGGCTTCAAAATTCATAAAAGTTATATTATCTTGATGGACAAATCGTGTAAGTTTCATGAACTATGGTTGAACACCGAGTTTATTTTTTGCAATAATCCAAAAGCCTATGGAAAAATCCTATAGGGTTTTTGTCGGGGGAACCAGTGCGATGCTAACAGACGATCGGCCTACAAAGTGGCGTCACAGTTCCCCCGCTCCATTGCTTTTTGTAGGAAGTTTTTTTATTCGGTGTTTGTCACCCTCAACACCCCATGAACCACAGGGACACCTACTGGACTGTAAGTATTTCTTAATACACTCACATTCATACGACTAAGTCTGATATATGAGGAACTTGCACTTTTTTTATGAGGACTATTTAAGTGAACCTTTTTTTTTTAATGTCAAAAACATTTAATAATAAATATTATACAAACCCTTAAAATCCCATTTAATATCTTGGGTTGAGTGCAGACAGGTTGAACAGGTTTTAGGATTCCTAAAAGTAGTATATAGATCACAGTTTATCCAAGTAATCCCGTCCCAGTTTTCTCAATATACAGAGTGAGTACCACATCTGGGTCTAAACTTGACTTTTGGATAAAGTTGCCATTGGTGTGTGTGACCAGGATAGTTTCAAACAGCGCTGTTCAAAATGGCTCTTCTGGCCATTTAGGAGTTTACAACACTCCCATTGGGCAGCACAGGTTACTAGCAAATAACTTTTTCAGAATCTCTATAAGGGCACTTGACGGCCCAGAAGGCCGAATCCTCCATTGGGTCACGTGGAGGATTTTTGTTCCCCTACTGATGACATTTAAATAGGTAAGTATAATCGATTTAAACCACTCGAAATCTGCTCCAGAAATATCTCTCTCATATATATGTATTTTATTATTTATGTATTTATTTGTTTGTTTGTTTGTTTGTTTGTTTGTTTGTGATGTAACGATTAACTGCGAGCCGGTTGAAAATCGATTGAAATATGTGACGATTCAAATCGGTTGAGATGCTAAACAAATCGCGATTCAATTAGGGGCTCAATATACAGAGTGAGTACCACATCTGGGTCTAAACTTGACTTTTGGATAAAGTTGCCATTGGTGTGTGTGACCAGGATAGTTTCAAACAGCGCTGTTCAAAATGGCTCTTCTGGCCATTTAGGAGTTTACAACACTCCCATTGGGCAGCACAGGTTACTAGCAAATAACTTTTTCAGAATCTCTATAAGGGCACTTGACGGCCCAGAAGGCCGAATCCTCCATTGGGTCGCGTGGAGGATTTTTGTTCCCCTACTGATGACATTTAAATAGGTAAGTATAATCGATTTAAACCACTCGAAATCTGCTCCAGAAATATCTCTCTCATATATATGTATTTTATTATTTATGTATTTATTTGTTTGTTTGTTTGTGATGTAACGATTAACTGCGAGCCGGTTGAAAATCGATTTAAATATGGCAAGCAATAATAAAATGACACATTTAATTTATAATTTGTGTTAAATCTCATTTTGTAAAAATAAAAAAAATCGTGAATCGAATCGAAACGTGAGTTGAGTGAATCGTTACATCCCTAGCTATTTCATAAGCTCTTTCTCTTTGAAAAAAACATTTTAGTGAATTTTTACTAAATGTATGAAATAAGATAATTTAATATCAGAATTTTGACGTATGCTTGATTTTGAATTATTAAATGATTTATAATATATTGGCATTTTATTGGATATTTAAACATTTTTAAAAATTTAGTGTTTATTTATGCATGTCTCATTTTTGTTATTTAGCAAACGCTTCAAATCCAACAAAAGAGCAATCATTTACAAGTGCTATATTAGTATATTATTATAGTGTTATATTTAAATGTCACAAAGAAACGTGCAGTATTTTGTCCAAGCAATAATAAAAGGACACATTTAATTTATAATTTGTCTTAAATCTCATTTTGTAAAAAAAAAAAAAATCGTGAATCGAATCGTGAGTTGAGTGAATCGTTACATCCCTGATATATATATATAATCCAATATGTTTCAACAGCGGATTTGACTGATTACAATAATTTCACATTGTTTGACATTGTATTAAAATACACATTTAAGAATAAATATTAACATTTAAATGTATAGTCGTTCTAGTCGCAGTCAAGTACACATGATCTCAGTGTGTAGTTCACTCCAGTCCAGAAGCAAGCGCTCTAGTCCGTTATCAAGTTATCAAGTGTACACGCGCCGCTCGGTGATCTCGACTCGTACGCATTTTGTAAACAGTCGCGTTTCTGGATTACAGAAATACAGAAATCTCTCGCAATGAACGAAGAATACTACGGCAATGTTGGAGAATGGGAGGGACATGACGGCAACATGGTAGTTTACTGAAACCACCCCACAGACACCAAGACCATGAAATTATAATCTGATTTACCAGCTAACGTTACAATTTTGAAATCAGGAGTTGCTTTGATTTCCATTTAACGTTACACTTACTAAAAGTACAGTCGTGGTACCATGTTTACCATAAACTCCAAGGTAATTATAATAACTACATGGTACATGTTCAAAATCCATAATTATACTAAGATGAAACATGGTAACGTTACATAGACAAAAACATGCAGTTACCATCGTGCCAAAAAAAACTTCCCTATTGCTGTCGTAATAACGAGAGTTAAAATGTTGGATTGTAATATGCACAAATAATATTCTGTTGTTATGAGAACTACTCTAATCTCGTTAAATAGCTTCTGATTCGCCACTAAAAGATGGCTTGATCGTTTCCCCTCTTTCTGTGGCTCCAGGAGGATGGATACGCGGATGCTGAGGCTGATGGAAAAGTTCAGGAGCAGTGTCTGCAGAAATTCTCCAGCAGAGACTATATCATGGAGCCCACCGTGTTTAACACCCTGAAAGCGTAAGTCAACCGAATGGAGAGAGGGCGGCTTCTATAGATAAAAGGGGAAGATGATTAACACCAACTTTGAACTTTGTCAGGTTAATTTGTGTCCGTGTCTCCGCAGGTATTTCCAGGCAGGTGGTTCACCTGAGCATGTCATCCAGCTGCTCTCAGAAAACTACTCTGCTGTTGCACAGACGGTCAATCTTCTAGCGGAGTGGCTCATCCAGATGGGTCAGTGAATGTTGGCCAAATATCCTGTGTACATGCATTTATACTGGAATTTCTGCACACTTCACGACTCCCTAAATGACCACTGAGTTATCACCCATTAGCAGAATACGGTTGTCCGTCCTGTGTGTATTTATTTGATTTGGGGCTTGTTTTAAAATTTCTATTTAGTTTTGTTATTTACATTTACATTATATTTAAATTTTGTTATTTAGCAGACGCTTTTATCCAAAGTGACTAACAAATGAGGACAATAGAAGCAATCAAAACCAACAAAAGAGCAATAATTTGCTATATTATTATAGTGTTATATTTAAATTTCACAAAGAAACGTGCAGTATTTTGTCCAAGCAATAATAAAAGGACACATTTAATTTATAATTTGTCTTAAATCTCATTTTGTAAAAAAAAAAAAAAAATAAAAAAAATCGTGAATCGAATCGAAACGTGAGTTGAGTGAATCGTTACATCCCTAGCTATTTCATAAGCTCTTTCTCTTTTAAAAAAACATTTTAGTGAATTTTTACTAAATGTATGAAATAAGATAATTTAATATCAGAATTTTGATGTATGCTTGATTTTGAATTATTAAATGATTTATAATATATTGGCATTTTATTGGATATTTAAACATTTTTAAAAATTTAGTGTTTATTTATGCATGTCTCATTTTTGTTATTTAGCAAACGCTTCAAATCCAACAAAAGAGCAATCATTTACAAGTGCTATATTAGTATATTATTATAGTGTTATATTTAAATGTCACAAAGAAACGTGCAGTATTTTGTCCAAGCAATAATAAAAGGACACATTTAATTTATAATTTGTCTTAAATCTCATTTTGTAAAAAAAAAAAAATCGTGAATCGAATCGTGAGTTGAGTGAATCGTTACATCCCTGATATATATATATAATCCAATATGTTTCAACAGCGGATTTGACTGATTACAATAATTTCACATTGTTTGACATTGTATTAAAATACACATTTAAGAATAAATATTAACATTTAAATGTATAGTCGTTCTAGTCGCAGTCAAGTACACATGATCTCAGTGTGTAGTTCACTCCAGTCCAGAAGCAAGCGCTCTAGTCCGTTATCAAGTGACGTATTATACACGCGCCGCTCGGTGATCTCGACTCGTACGCATTTTGTAAACAGTCGCGTTTCTGGATTACAGAAATCCGTTTATCTCTCGCAATGAACGAAGAATACTACGGCAATGTTGGAGAATGGGAGGGACATGACGGCAACATGGTAGTTTACTGAAACCACCCCACAGACACCAAGACCATGAAATTATAATCTGATTTACCAGCTAACGTTACAATTTTGAAATCAGGAGTTGCTTTGATTTCCATTTAACGTTACACTTACTAAAAGTACAGTCGTGGTACCATGTTTACCATAAACTCCAAGGTAATTATAATAACTACATGGTACATGTTCAAAATCCATAATTATACTAAGATGAAACATGGTAACGTTACATAGACAAAAACATGCAGTTACCATCGTGCCAAAAAAAACTTCCCTATTGCTGTCGTAATAACGAGAGTTAAAATGTTGGATTGTAATATGCACAAATAATATTCTGTTGTTATGAGAACTACTCTAATCTCGTTAAATAGCTTCTGATTCGCCACTAAAAGATGGCTTGATCGTTTCCCCTCTTTCTGTGGCTCCAGGAGGATGGATACGCGGATGCTGAGGCTGATGGAAAAGTTCAGGAGCAGTGTCTGCAGAAATTCTCCAGCAGAGACTATATCATGGAGCCCACCGTGTTTAACACCCTGAAAGCGTAAGTCAACCGAATGGAGAGAGGGCGGCTTCTATAGATAAAAGGGGAAGATGATTAACACCAACTTTGAACTTTGTCAGGTTAATTTGTGTCCGTGTCTCCGCAGGTATTTCCAGGCAGGTGGTTCACCTGAGCATGTCATCCAGCTGCTCTCAGAAAACTACTCTGCTGTTGCACAGACGGTCAATCTTCTAGCGGAGTGGCTCATCCAGATGGGTCAGTGAATGTTGGCCAAATATCCTGTGTACATGCATTTATACTGGAATTTCTGCACACTTCACGACTCCCTAAATGACCACTGAGTTATCACCCATTAGCAGAATACGGTTGTCCGTCCTGTGTGGTATTCTTAATAACGGTTACGTTCACACACGGTTCAGTTATTATACATTTTAAGGGCTGGCAGATGAAATTTCGTGAACGGGAACGTACTGGACAAATAGTATGATAACATACCTCTAACTACACAGGGTAAGAGGCTGCTATAAATCTGAATTTTGGTTAGAGTCAACTAACCATAAACATAAATCAAACAGTCTGAATTACTAACTAGTCGGTTTCCATAACTTACAGAGACGTAGATATCAGCTGTGTGTCATCTGAAGGTTTTAAATCCAGTCACTTTTGTCCACCGGAGCAAGCTCTGGTTAGTTTTGTGGTTTTCACACGACTTAAATACTCAAATACAGAAATAAAGCTGCTGTGGAATAATTAACGGATGAACTCGCGTGTCACTGTCACCATGGTTAAGGCACGGAAAAAAAAACATACCTAAAAGTGTATATATAAACGTGAACGGGGCAGTTTGAGAGTCACACCTGTTATAAAAATGCTGTCAGTTCTAAAGACTGACTTTAGTGTGTTTCTCCTTTGCAGGTGTGGAGCCGGCGCAGGTGCAGGAGCGCGTAGAGAATCATTTAAAGAGTCTCTTGATCAAACACTTTGACCCTCAGAAAGCAGATTCTATTTTCACTGTTGAGGGAGAGGTGATGTTTTTATATATATATATATATATTTTTTTTTTTCAATAAATTATAAAGTTAAGTACATTTGTTATTTTTTCATAATTTGTTGGGGTATTACATTTATTCTTCATTTGAGGGGTTAGTATTTTTATTTTCCTTTTTAAGATTTACTAAGTAGTTGCAAAATGTTAAAAAAAAAATTCCTTTTCATTTTCCTTAAGAATTATATATTTTTATGGTGTTCATTTGTGTTGCATAAATATTGTAGAGACTGTAGCCTGTTATTTCCAAAAACAATAGTCAGAAGTAGTCATTTTCACAAAGTATATTTCTCTATTTTGTAAATGCAGGTTAATGATCTTATTGTGAATGATTTGTCCATGTGTTTAATTGTATAAATTCATTTTCGAATCTTTAACATGATTTAATCTGCCTTCATTTTTGCATCTCAAATTCCAAAATCTTATTTCCATTTCCAAAATCTCCATTTTCAGTTTTTCGCTAAGCTGTTACAATACAGAAGAAAAAGTATTTTGCTACTTACAGTTGGACTTTATTAGGCTAATGAGTTTAATGTTCATCTCTGTTCAGACACCAGCATGGTTGGAGCAGATGATAGCACACACAACATGGAGAGATCTGTTCTACAAACTGGCTGAGGCACATCCAGACTGCCTGATGCTCAACTTCACTGTCAAGGTAAAAAAAAAAAAATGGGCTGAAGTGAGTCAAAGACTTTCATATTGAGTTTATGTAGTGGTAAAAAAAAAAATTCTTGATCATGTATGTTGTCTTTAGTTGATTTCAGATGCAGGATACCAAGGAGAGATCACAAGTGTGTCCACAGCCTGTCAACAGTTGGAGGTTTTCTCCAGAGTCCTAAGAACCTCTCTCGCTACACTCCTGGATGGAGGAGAACAGAATCTGGAGAAAAATCTGCCTGAATTTGCTGTGAGTATTGCTGATACTTTTTGAGGTTGCAGTATTTATATTTATGGTTGTATTTTTACAATCGGATCTCATTCTTGTGTGTTTTGAGCAGAAGATGGTGTGTCACGGTGAGCACACGTACTTGTTCGCTCAGGCCATGATGTCCATCCTCGCTCAGGAGGAGCAGGGCGGCTCAGCAATGCGGCGAATTGGACAGGAAGTACAGAAATACGCCCATGAGAGGTGCTTTTGTGTAACACTCTCAGTTGTTTGATCTGCTTTATTGATCAGATTATTAATTATAACCATGTTATTGATTGGTTTTCAATGTTTAGAGGACATGATGCCAGTCAGATCACATTAGCGCTGGGCACAGCTGCTGCATATCCACGCGCATGCCAGGCTCTTGGTGCCATGCTGTCCAAAGGGGCTCTGAACCCAGCAGACATCACAGTCTTGTTCAAGATGTTCAGTAGCATGGATCCACCTCCTGTAGAGCTGGTCAGAATCTACATTTACGTTTATGCATTTAGCCAACAATTTTAATCCAAAGCATTTTCACAAATTGTTCGGTGCCAATAATATTTGTAGTATTGAATTGCACATTTTTTTAGACAGCTATATTAGGAAACAAGCCAATGATGCAGAGAAGAAATACTTAAACATAAATATACAAAGGGTTAGAAGTATTAAGTTGCACATAAATGTAGTATATTGCTAACAATTTGTTACTAGCTTTTAAGAAATAGTTAACCAAAAATGAATCTGTGCTGAAGATTTACTCGCCCTCAGGCCATCCAAGATATAGATGAGTTTATTTCTTTAATTGGAACAGATTGGGAGAAATGTAGCATTACATCTCTTGCTCACCAATGAATCCTCTGCAGTGAATGGGTGCCGTCAGAATGAGAGTCCAAACAGTTGATAAAAACATCACAGTAACCCACAATTCTAGTCCATCAGTTAATGTCTTGTGAAGTGAAAAGCCATCAAGGCATTTTAACTAAATTTCTAAATATCTCCAAATCTGAAACAAACTCATTTACATCATGAATCGCCTAACGTAAATGTAAAATTTTGGGTGAACTATTTCTTTAACAAATACCTAAAGAAAACTGTATTTACTAAACTGATGTTAACTGAACTGCTCCTCTCTCCGTGTAGATCCGAGTTCCTGCCTTTTTGGATCTGTTCATGCAGTCGCTATTTAAACCCGGAGCTAAAATCAACCAGGACCACAAGCATAAATACATCCACATCTTAGCGTATGCTGCTAGTGTTGTGGAAACATGGAAAAAAGTGTGTATTAAAACCACTCTTAACACATACTGTATATACATATTTCTCGGTACATTATCTTTACAAGAAATGTTGTGGAGGATTACATAAAATATTACTTGTTTCTAGAACAAGCGTGTGAATATAAATAAGGATGAGCTGAAGTCGACCTCAAAGGCCATTGAGACGGTTCATAATCTCTGCTGCAATGAGAACAAGGGAGCTACAGAGCTAGTAGCAGAACTCAGCACGTTATACCAGTGCATAAGGTATGAACAAACACATTTATATATGTATTTTTAAGGAGACTTTAATGAATAGAAAGTTCAAAAGAACAGCATTTTTAAAAATATTTTGTAACATTATAAATGTCTCTATTGTCACTTTTGAAAATCCTCGCTGAAAAACAGGATTCATTTTACCTTCTGAACAGTAGTGTCTTATAAGATTATATATTTGATATTTTTGTATTTGTGTTGCAGGTTTCCAGTGGTAGCGATGGGAGTGCTGAAGTGGGTCGACTGGACGGTGTCTGAGCCGCGTTACTTCCAGCTACAGACGGACCACACTCCTGTCCATCTAGCACTACTGGATGAGGTAAATTAAATATACCAACAGAGTACGAACTGGTCACTACCCAAACCATTATTATGAAGATTCTGATTCACCATAGTTTAAGCATTAAAATTTGTCTTTATTTCTCAGATCAGCACATGCCATCAGCTTCTCCATCCGCAGGTGTTACAGTTGCTCATCAAACTGTTCGAGACGGAGCACTCGCAGCTTGATGTCATGGAGCAGGTTTGTAAGACTGCAAAAATGGCAGAATCAGTGCATTTGTATTTGCTCCTCCAGTGCTCAGGTTAAATTCTGACAATGATTTTTTTCAGCTGGAGCTCAAGAAGACCTTACTGGACCGTATGGTTCACCTATTGAGTCGAGGTTATGTTCTTCCAGTGGTCTTTGTGTAACACTCTCAGTTGTTTGATCTGCTTTATTGATCAGATTATTAATTATAACCATGTTATTGATTGGTTTTCAATGTTTAGAGGACATGATGCCAGTCAGATCACATTAGCGCTGGGCACAGCTGCTGCATATCCACGCGCATGCCAGGCTCTTGGTGCCATGCTGTCCAAAGGGGCTCTGAACCCAGCAGACATCACAGTCTTGTTCAAGATGTTCAGTAGCATGGATCCACCTCCTGTAGAGCTGGTCAGAATCTACATTTACGTTTATGCATTTAGCCAACAATTTTAATCCAAAGCATTTTCACAAATTGTTCGGTGCCAATAATATTTGTAGTATTGAATTGCACATTTTTTTAGACAGCTATATTAGGAAACAAGCCAATGATGCAAAGGAGAGATGCAGAGAAGAAATACTTAAACATAAATATACAAAGGGTTAGAAGTATTAAGTTGCACATAAATGTAGTATATTGCTAACAATTTGTTACTAGCTTTTAAGAAATAGTTAACCAAAAATGAATATGTGCTGAAGATTTACTCGCCCTCAGGCCATCCAAGATATAGATGAGTTTATTTCTTTAATTGGAACAGGTTGGGAGAAATGTAGCATTACATCTCTTGCTCACCAATGAATCCTCTGCAGTGAATGGGTGCCGTCAGAATGAGAGTCCAAACAGTTGATAAAAACATCACAGTAACCCACAATTCTAGTCCATCAGTTAATGTCTTGTGAAGTGAAAAGCCATCAAGGCATTTTAACTAAATTTCTAAATATCTCCAAATCTGAAACAAACTCATTTACATCATGAATCGCCTAACGTAAATGTAAAATTTTGGGTGAACTATTTCTTTAACAAATACCTAAAGAAAACTGTATTTACTAAACTGATGTTAACTGAACTGCTCCTCTCTCCGTGTAGATCCGAGTTCCTGCCTTTTTGGATCTGTTCATGCAGTCGCTATTTAAACCCGGAGCTAAAATCAACCAGGACCACAAGCATAAATACATCCACATCTTAGCGTATGCTGCTAGTGTTGTGGAAACATGGAAAAAAGTGTGTATTAAAACCACTCTTAACACATACTGTATATACATATTTCTCGGTACATTATCTTTACAAGAAATGTTGTGGAGGATTACATAAAATATTACTTGTTTCTAGAACAAGCGTGTGAATATAAATAAGGATGAGCTGAAGTCGACCTCAAAGGCCATTGAGACGGTTCATAATCTCTGCTGCAATGAGAACAAGGGAGCTACAGAGCTAGTAGCAGAACTCAGCACGTTATACCAGTGCATAAGGTATGAACAAACACATTTATATATGTATTTTTAAGGAGACTTTAATGAATAGAAAGTTCAAAAGAACAGCATTTTTAAAAATATTTTGTAACATTATAAATGTCTCTATTGTCACTTTTGAAAATCCTCGCTGAAAAACAGGATTCATTTTACCTTCTGAACAGTAGTGTCTTATAAGATTATATATTTGATATTTTTGTATTTGTGTTGCAGGTTTCCAGTGGTAGCGATGGGAGTGCTGAAGTGGGTCGACTGGACGGTGTCTGAGCCGCGTTACTTCCAGCTACAGACGGACCACACTCCTGTCCATCTAGCACTGCTAGATGAGGTAAACATAACCTCCATGTCATACCATTGTTTTTTAATTTAAATATACCAACAGGGTACAAACTGGTCACCTCCCTAACCATTATTATGAAGATACTGAAGAATAAACATTTGTCTTTATTTCTCAGATCAGCACATGCCATCAGCTTCTCCATCCTCAGGTGTTACAGTTGCTCATAAAATTGTTTGAGACCGAGCACTCGCAGCTTGATGTCATGGAGCAGGTTTGTCATTTTTATTTGCGTCTCCAGTGCTCACATTTATAACTAAATTCTGACTAATATTTATCTTTTGTTTTTCAGCTGGAGCTCAAGAAGACCTTACTGGACCGTATGGTTCACCTATTGAGTCGAGGTTATGTTCTTCCAGTGGTCAGCTACATCCGCAAATGTCTTGAGAAGCTCAACACCGATATTTCACTTATCAGATACTTTGTTACAGAGGTGAGTCTCAGGTCTTTGTTTTGAGCTCTGATTGATTTGTGTGGCAGTTTCTTCTGTCATTATTGAGTCTGTGGTTGATTTTCTTGTCTCTATTTAATTTTGGACAGGTTCTAGATGTGATAACCCCTCCATATACCTCCGACTTTGTCCAGCTGTTTTTGCCCATCCTAGAAAATGACAGCATAGCAGGAACAATCCGCACTGAGGGAGAACATGACCCTGTAGCTGAGTTCATTGGTGAGTCGTTTTTTTTTTTAAAAAAGAGGAACCATGACTTATGACGAGGCACACAAATGCAACTCATGCAAATTATGTAGTGGTTTTATAATTGTAGTGCTTTAATAATCTCCAATTTTTCATTAAAGCTCACTGCAAATCCAACTTCATTATGATGAACTAAACTTCGAAATTAGAGGGACGTTTGAAAAGTGAAAGGATCAACTCGTAGGACCGGAGCACCTTTCATAGACCTAATTTCAGTGTACATAACTGTTGGGTTGACCTTTTCAAAGAAAATACTGACTTGAATGGTAAACTTTGAAAGTGTGTTTTTGAGGTCATAACTTGTAGAGCTTCTATTTTGCTTAGAAACAATTTGTGACGTTGGTTTTTCTTGTATATTGTAATTTTTATTAAACATGATTGTACTAAATCTGTCATCATTTCAAAGGTCACAATATATGTCACGGTCAGGTATACTGTTAACATGTTTCTTTGGAGGTTTTAGTCTTTAGTAAATGTAGATGGCAATTTAATTGAGAGGCAGCTTTACTGCTGTATATGCTTCTTCAAAACAGTTCCAAACTAAACTAAAGCAAAGCATTTGTTAAAAGTATAGGTGTGGTCCTTGCATGCTATAACTGAAAACAAAGACAGTTTAGATGTTGGTAATAAACTCTGAGGCATTGTTGTTTAAACTAAAGCAATTTAGCAAAAATGCCCATTAAAAAAATGACAAGTAGAAGAACTTGATAAGACTTTTATTGATGAGTGTGATTGAAAACAGTGCATTTATTAAACTGATCCATGGCTTCACATGTTGACATAGTTTGACAGATGCATTAAAAGCAAAATCCCCATCAGAAAGAGATGTTTGCTTTTAATACAACATAGCAAATCCCAAAACCTTTTCAGCAAAACAAGATCATTAGATGACCATTTGGCCCGAGGTCGGTCCATTTAAAACATCCTAAAATATTAAATGTCCTGGTATAAAAAAAATAAAAAAAAGGGTGAACTACTTTTCCCTTTTTGTTCATTAAGTAGTGTAGAAAACCATTAAAAAAAGAAGGCCTATGAATGCAGAATTACAGAAACAATTCTGTACAATTTCTGATGAAACTTTCCTGAGATTAAAAACGATTAAAACCAAACTTCTGCAACTGATCTTAGGCAGCATAAAAAAAATCATCATTTTTGGCAAATCTAAGACTGCGTTTGCATGTGAAGAACATGCCACAGCCAACTACAGGTAGTTTTTGGGTAGGATGGGGTCTCCATACATGCAGTCCTCTTCGATGGCGAGGTTGTACTGGCTCCCACTGCCGCCCTTGTACGCGCTGGTGACTATTCTGAGCCAGCCTTTCTCTCCCTAAAGAATAAAAGACCAGAACACACGTTCAACATCTTCATTTGTTTGAAGGGCTAATTTTCAGGTTCTGCTTACCCATGGCTCTCCCCAAGAATTACGGATGACCCAGTATTCCACTCCATTTTCATCAACGCCCCAGCCGGCTACAGATACAATGTGGTTTATATAGGGGTCCTGTACGTACTCCGAGTACACACCACCTGTGTACGCATCCAGCTTATCTGTTGCCATGATTCCACAACTACAAAGGCAAAAGTGTCTGTGTCAAAATCTTCAATTATAAGGAGATTATATTACAAATCCATAACCAAGCAGTTTGTATACCTGATGGGTCCTCCAGAATAGATCTCAGCTTTCATCTTGTCCAGCCCGCTGGCTGAGCCATAGTCTCCGACTTTCCAGAGAGTGAAGTTCTTTACTACATTACACACGCCAAAGGTTGTGCAAGTTCCACACTGATTAAAGGAGTTACAGTCTGAAAAAAAAACAGAAATACAAACTAATGCAAAACAAATGTCCATGCAAGCAAACTACCAGATACGACACCAAACAACTTTCTCACCCTGATTTTTGGCTTGATAGTTGTTGCAGGTTTCATCAGGAATGCCGTTACTGTGTGCATATTCCCAAACACCAGAATGATCTCCACCATTGCAGGAACCCGCGTTGCCACAGTCAATCACGTTCTGGACAGAGAGATAGGCAGATGGCCATGCTGCTTTCCGCTTGATGTTGATCCGATCTAAAAGAAAAAAAGAGAGCAATCAAGTTACAAACGACTGACAAGAAAAGAGGAATTTTAGTATTTATTTTTTCTTTTACACCAAAGTGGTAGTAAAAAAAAAAAAAACTTGCTTCCCCTTTAAAAAAATACTGATTATTAAGGTCAAGTGGTCAAATCAAAAATTCTGAGTGATTTTATTTTTAATTCATTTTATTTATTGCAGTTTACTTTGCAAGGATGTCATCAAAACTTTACAATAAGGTTCATTAGTTAACTACTTTAGTTAACATGAACTATGCATGTACAATACTTCTACAGCATTTATTAATCTTAGCTAATGTTAATTTTAACATTTACTAATGCATTATTAAAATCAAAAGTTGTGCTTGTTAACATTAGTTAATGCACTGTGAATTAACATGAACTAACAATGAACGACTGTATTTTCATTAACTAACATTAACAAAGATTAATAAATACTGTAATAAATGTATTGTTCATTGAAACAGTGCATTTATTAAACTGATCCATGGCTTCACATGTTGACATAGTTTGACAGATGCATTAAAAGCAAAATCCCCATCAGAAAGAGATGTTTGCTTTTAATACAACATAGCAAATCCCAAAACCTTTTCAGCAAAACAAGATCATTAGATGACCATTTGGCCCGAGGTCGGTCCATTTAAAACATCCTAAAATATTAAATGTCCTGGTATAAAAAAAATAAAAAAAAGGGTGAACTACTTTTCCCTTTTTGTTCATTAAGTAGTGTAGAAAACCATTAAAAAAAGAAGGCCTATGAATGCAGAATTACAGAAACAATTCTGTACAATTTCTGATGAAACTTTCCTGAGATTAAAAACGATTAAAACCAAACTTCTGCAACTGATCTTAGGCAGCATAAAAAAAATCATCATTTTTGGCAAATCTAAGACTGCGTTTGCATGTGAAGAACATGCCACAGCCAACTACAGGTAGTTTTTGGGTAGGATGGGGTCTCCATACATGCAGTCCTCTTCGATGGCGAGGTTGTACTGGCTCCCACTGCCGCCCTTGTACGCGCTGGTGACTATTCTGAGCCAGCCTTTCTCTCCCTAAAGAATAAAAGACCAGAACACACGTTCAACATCTTCATTTGTTTGAAGGGCTAATTTTCAGGTTCTGCTTACCCATGGCTCTCCCCAAGAATTACGGATGACCCAGTATTCCACTCCATTTTCATCAACGCCCCAGCCGGCTACAGATACAATGTGGTTTATATAGGGGTCCTGTACGTACTCCGAGTACACACCACCTGTGTACGCATCCAGCTTATCTGTTGCCATGATTCCACAACTACAAAGGCAAAAGTGTCTGTGTCAAAATCTTCAATTATAAGGAGATTATATTACAAATCCATAACCAAGCAGTTTGTATACCTGATGGGTCCTCCAGAATAGATCTCAGCTTTCATCTTGTCCAGCCCGCTGGCTGAGCCATAGTCTCCGACTTTCCAGAGAGTGAAGTTCTTTACTACATTACACACGCCAAAGGTTGTGCAAGTTCCACACTGATTAAAGGAGTTACAGTCTGAAAAAAAAACAGAAATACAAACTAATGCAAAACAAATGTCCATGCAAGCAAACTACCAGATACGACACCAAACAACTTTCTCACCCTGATTTTTGGCTTGATAGTTGTTGCAGGTTTCATCAGGAATGCCGTTACTGTGTGCATATTCCCAAACACCAGAATGATCTCCACCATTGCAGGAACCCGCGTTGCCACAGTCAATCACGTTCTGGACAGAGAGATAGGCAGATGGCCATGCTGCTTTCCGCTTGATGTTGATCCGATCTAAAAGAAAAAAAGAGAGCAATCAAGTTACAAACGACTGACAAGAAAAGAGGAATTTTAGTATTTATTTTTTCTTTTACACCAAAGTGGCAGTAAAAAAAAAAAACTTGCTTCCCCTTTAAAAAAATACTGATTATTAAGGTCAAGTGGTCAAATCAAAAATTCTGAGTGATTTTATTTTTAATTCATTTTATTTATTGCAGTTTACTTTGCAAGGATGTCATCAAAACTTTACAATAAGGTTCATTAGTTAACTACTTTAGTTAACATGAACTATGCATGTACAATACTTCTACAGCATTTATTAATCTTAGCTAATGTTAATTTTAACATTTACTAATGCATTATTAAAATCAAAAGTTGTGCTTGTTAACATTAGTTAATGCACTGAATTAACATGAACTAACAATGAACGACCGTATTTTCATTAACTAACATTAACGAAGATTAATAAATACTGTAATAAATGCATTGTTCATTGTTTGTTCATGTTAGTTAATACATTAACTAGCATTAACTAATAGAACCTTATTGTAAAGTGTTACCAAATAATAATAATAAATATAAATATATATATATAAAAATGTAAGCGTTAGTAAAAAAAAGAGGTGCATCACCTTCAGAAAATATTGATTATCAAGGTCAAGTGGTCAAATAAAAAATTATATAAGTGTTTTTTTTATTGTGCTTTATTTTGCAAGATTATTGTAAAAATAGATAGTCAAAAATTATATATATATAAAAAAAATATTTTATTTTTTTACTATAAATTGAATATGAATCTAACATCAAGATGATAGTCAGGTGGTACATCAATGTCAAATGGCATAAACATCATAATTGCACATGACAGATCCAGGCCATTGCATTTTTAATGATTAAACAACCAGGTTAGAAGTAAGAGGCTACAACAGGGCTGTTCTGTGGCTCCTCGTGAAAATGTATGTTTCACAAAAAAGCGTCTTCAATTACTCATCCTCATGTGAATCCCATGATTTCCCTCACAGGACACAAATATATTTACCTGCATTTTTGGGGGGAAAACCAGCCAGGACATTTTGCTCACGATTTCTTTTTGTGATTCACAAAAAATATATCTTTTAACATTTTCCCTCACCTGCCATAGCACTAGTACTTCCATGCGCCCAGCAGGAGCCGCAGTATTGTGGAATGTGTTGGTTGCGTGTGGTGCTGACGTAGTTGACGCCATCAATGTTTCTCCAGTCCCATGCTTTGGGGAGCTCCTTTAAATTCATATATTCATAAGGACGTGGTCCAGTCCTGAAGAATACAAGAAATTTCAAGTTGTTTAACCATCTTCATATGCCATTAAGCCACAAATCCAGCTCTCTTCACTGATCACAAAAACACTGAAAAGGCATTCAAAGCAAGCAGCAAGAGGCCATGAAGGAAACTCCAGCAAATAACCCATGCACAGGCCATCTGTTCTTCAGTTAACAACCAAAAATGAGAAATGAATCTTGGGGGCATGGCATATATATATAATAATAAATGAAGCAGGTGTCAAACGGCCTCATGATGGCTACCTTTTCACCACTCTGCTGGGTTTTTCTCTTAATAATTTCATGTGCCGAATTGCCATGACGTGAGTCGCCTGCAATACACTGGGCAACAATGGAGCCAAAAAATTAAAATGAGACCAAATAATGGGGGGAAATATCTCATGCACTTCACTGGAAAGTCAATTTGAGTGCACTGCATTGTGGGATACAGTATGCTGTGCTGAATGCATTTTGGCAAATCAGTTCAAAACAGAAAACTCACACATTTTATACAACAAAAATAGTCAAACTATAGTGTTATTCCACACATATGAGCCAGGATAAAAAAAAAATTAACTAAAGTATATAATATCATTAGAATGTACCAAAGCACAGCTTAGTTAATATCTAACAGATAACGAACTATAAATAAGCCGAGAATAACAGGAAATATATCAGCGTGCAGAACAGTACAGGAAATAACTTCTAACACTTCTTTGCATATTTCTCAGCATGACATTAACATGTCCAGAACAGAACTCATTTCATTTGTTCTCTTTTAGGGCAGTTTTTAAGAGAGTAAGAAGAAATAGTTCAAACCAGACGTGGCTACTTAAGACAGTATTTTTAGCCTCAACAGTCTGACTTGGGAACAAACATCTGATACCCAAAACTGGTGTCGTTTTAGAACAAGTGATAGTTACATACTTAACTCCTTGTAGGTTTCTCCTCGGCTGGGGTCTGTAGCAGGGCTCATTCTCGTTAAAATACTGTCCGGCGAAAACCCCCGACAGAGCGAACAGACACAAGAGAAACACGCGAGCCATGTTGAATCTCAGGCGGTCATATGATCCTCACGCGAGTCTGCACTGCGGTTTTATTCTTCGTGTCTGCGTGGAGGCGTGGAGAAAACATCGAAACTAACCCTTATTGGACACCTTCTAAGAAAAATAGGTTATGTTTGTCATGTCAGACGCTTTCTGGCCTCGAAATAACTGACAGTACATTATTGGCGAGACCGGGGCTAGTTGTCACACACGGAAGGGGTCACAAACTTATGGATAAATGCTCGTTTTCAAAATCTACTTCAGTGTCAGTAAACAGCTCTGAGTAAACATTAATTCCCCATTGTGACAACTTACCCTATAGGGTGTGACAGCATAGGGCGTTTTGTCACAAAAGGTCAGTGTGCAATAAAATTAACTGGATCTTTTTTGGGTAATACTTATAGAAATGTACAGTATTTGTTTTTTTGTAGCCAACTTGAGTCTCTCTCTCTCTCTCTCTCTGTTTGTGTGTGTGTTTGTGGAAATGATTAGTCTCAATAAATGCTCTAGTATCAATCATTTTTTGTAAGGCATAATGAGGCACGTAATATGAAAAAAAAAATATTGGGTCTAAAATGTTGGCTTGTGTTTGCCCAAACCAGTGTTATTTTAGTATTATGTATTTACTACATTATAGTATTTGTTCATATTTTGAATTGTAACATTTTTTTTATTAGTTTTTGCTTTAATTATTAGCTTTAATTTTTATTTTTAGTAATTTTAATACTTAAACTTATTTCAGTGTTATTTTAGTATTATGTATTTACTACATTATAGTATTTGTTCATATTTTGAATTGTAACATTTTTTTTTATTAGTTTTTGCTTTAATTATTAGCTTTAATTTTTATTTTTAGTAATTTTAATACTTAAACTTATTTTAGTTAGTAGCCAAGGCACCATTTCTCATTTTAATTGAAGTATTTATGTTTTAATGTGATATTTATATTTCATTTTATTTCTGCTTTATTTAAAGGGGTCGTATGATGTGATTTCAAGTTTTCCTTTCTCTTTGGAGAGTTACAAGCTGTTCGTGAATAGATAAGATCCCTGAAGTTGCAAAGACTAAAGTATCAAACCCAAAGAGATATTCTTTATAAAAGTTTAGACTCGTCCACGCCATCCTAAAACACCTCGTTTAAACACGCCCCCACATGTCTATGTCACTATGTGGGAAGATTTGCATAATGCCGCCCAAATGTTCACGCAAAGAAAGAAGGCGTAACTTTGATTCTCGCTGTAGTATTGTTGCCGCCGCCATGTCGTGGAGACACTGTTTCGTTGTGAAAGCGAAACTACTTTGCTTGGCCTTCCAAAAGAGTACACAATTAGAAATCAGTGGTTAAGTTGTATTTACAACACTGTTCCAGAACAGTTCAACCCAAATATTCAGATGTGTGCAGCGCATTTTATGGAGGACGAGGATTGTTTTCTGGGCGAGTAGCCTACAATGCCGGTATCCTGACAAATAATGCTGACTCACAGCCTGTAAGTACGTTTTCATATTTAAAGGATTTGCCACCGATGATTCAAACGTGAGTTTTGGGCAGTGTAGAGTAACGCTTGTAGTTTGTAATTTCTCCGATCACAAATGCAGACATGGTTTTATGTTTACGCGGCGCGATGCAAAGCAACGCGTAAAAAGACAGTATAAGTCATTATATTCAGCAACAAATGCCTCGTTTGTAATGGGTTTTATTGGTTTTGTCTCGTCGCGCCGGGACAGGGCATCACAGTATGGTAAGTGACGTAACATTTCCGTCACACGCTTGAGGTATTCGGCCAATCACAACGCACTGGATAGCTGGCCAATCAGAGCACACCTCGCTTTTCAGAACGATGAGCTTTGTAAAAATCGACGCGTTTCAGAAAGTACATTCAAACAATGTACAGTATGTGAAAAATAATGTTTTTTTTTTTTTTTACTTTAAACCGCATTTCATTACACCAAATAATGTTCTTTTTAGCAGCATCATATGACCCCTTTAAATGAATGAAAAACAGTTTTTATTTTTAGTTAACAATAGTGGTTAAAAAATATTGAATTAAAAAGTACAATAAAGAATCAGTAGGGCTGTGTACTTCTGCTTTCAATAATATTTACAGATCATAAAGTTATATAATACATGTTTGCATTTCAAAGTTCAGTCTTAATTTTTACAGCATAGGAGACGTGAGCACAGGTAAGCATATTCTCTGCTATTCTTTTATGTAATTTTATATATAGCATAGTCAATCGTACTTGTATTGACATCTGTTTCACCTGTTGAAGCACTGTGGTTTTCAGTGAAACGAATGCATTGATCTGAGAAGTGATAAAAAGTCTAATAGTGATAAAGTGATAATAATAGATGAAAAGGTGATAATGGTAGCTCACTGTGCATGACACTGTGCACTTTATTGTTTAGATGTTCATGTTTTCATTAGCTAAATTTGAAAGATATTTTTCTAAACACAGAGGTGTTCTTGAGTCAGTTGTTATCAGTGTGTTTGTGGTTCTTTGACACAGTGATAATGAACCTGATGTACCTCTTAAATAAGGGAACAGTTTATAGTCATTGGTAAGAACTGCAACTTAGAAACAAAAAAAAGTATTTCCGGTAGTTTTGCTTGATATAACAATTTGAACATCATATGAAGATGTCTGGTCAGCTAAGATATTGTTTGCTGTATGTTAATATGTCAACTGCTCCTATTTAACTTTAAAAGCAAGTTAACAGCTGCAACCCATGTGATCAGACATGGCAGAACAAAGTCCAGCTAAAAAATTAAGGAATCAGGTTAAGGGGTTCCTTTGCGACGTGAGCCCCATAAAAGAGAGATATTTTGATGCCGTTCTTCAACATGAAGGTGAATATAGCAAAGTTGTGGTCTTCAGACCAGAAGATCACATGCACTTCCACAGCGCCGAAAAGACCCAGTAAGTCTTCTCTCACAAAAATAAAGCCATCTTATTTTTCTAAGTTTCTAAAATGGTTTATTGAGCAACATTTTAAATCACATATACAGTAGAATTATTTAAAAACCCATCCTGTTCATTTCTGTTGTCAGTTTGATTGTAAATGTGTCTAAACCATGATATCCTTTGTACAGGAGCCTAGTTACACTAGATGACGTGGTTTTACAGCCGTCTATGGAGTCCAGCAGAAGAATGAACGTCTTCTACACTCACAAGAAGCTCCTCAGAAGGCTGAAGATGAGCTTCCTATTAAAGTGGAACCTGTGGAAGAATCTACAGTGTTTTATTCACCCCCAGATCATGGCTTTCTATTCAGTTCACAACTCAGAAAAAGAAAATCGACTGACTGACTGATCATATAACTTCCCATTACTGTATTATTGATAGACTTTAGATAAAATCAGCATAAAGACAGTCTAACAGACTACCGGGATGTGGAAATACTTTAAATACCATTTTTTAATTTAAAATAGCAATGCATACGTATAAACACACACATCTAACTATAATTGTCATTAAAATGTCAATGCGAAATTATATATAAAATACACAAAGACTAATAAGATAAAATCCAGTGTAATTTTGCTGCAAGTTTTAATGTTAATTTAATATTTTTAGATGAAATCGTACATGATTTTGGGAAAAAAATAAATGGATTAAATATATTATTTTCAAATAATTTCTAATTAATTATTACACAAAGGTCAGCTGCTGTTATCATTACATATCACAGAAGTGGTTTTAATATTAATTTTAGTTTATGTAAGATAATTGGTGGTGAGAAATTGTCAAATTTTGATATTTCCCTTTGCATTAAAATTGATGTCACAATCTGTAGATTTTATGGTAATCGTAATTTGAGTAATTGCAGACATACAGCAGAGAAAATGAATTTGAACAAGCTTTTTTTTTTACCCATTTACTCTGAAAAGATTTGTCAATCACATTCCATATTCTTCACACTTACAAAATTGGCATCAAAAGTGAATTATCGTCAGCAGCACACATTTAGTGGCAGAAACATCACTTACACGAACATTGTGATCATGTCATTTACGTTTGGAATGAAAACCAAATGATTGCATTTTAAACACTTTCTGATTGAAAAAGGAAAAATGTTGAAGATGTTAGTACAGTATTTGCTGATAGTTATTTCAAGCCCCTTGCTGTTCCTGCAACATTTCCTATGGCAACTTCTAAACGGCAAACTGTGAAAGAGATTCATATGTACATTACGAAACATTGAGACAACGTTGCACTTTTATTTAAATTCGTAACGGTGTATAATGTCAGCTTAACTCAGAAAGGTTATCTGAGGTGGTGATTTTACTGATTGGGAACTGGATTTAGAAACAGTGATATTATTAAAAATTATTATGATTAAACTTTTTTTTTAATCTAATTAATTCATGTGATGACAAAGCTGAATTTTCAGCATCATTACTCCAGTCTTCAGTGTCACATGATCCTTCAGAAATCATTCTAATATGCTGATTTGTCAAAAAACATCATCCATGTTAAAAACATACTTTTTTTTTTCCCCCAAAAGTTCAAATTTATTTAATTAGCATTTATTTGAAATATAAATATTTTGTAACATTATAAATGTCTTTAGTCACTTTTGCTCTATTTAATCCATCCTTGCTGAATAAAAGTTGTTTTTTTTCCTTACATGTTGCTGTCTGATCAAAGGGATTTTTTTGGTCAGCATCAGTGACTAAAATGCATGACGAAAAACAAAGAAGTGATTCAGTGGCCACTCTTAAAAAAAAAAAGAGCTTCCATCACATGATTATGAACACACAAGATATACTGTAAGTCAAGATCTAACCGGTTTTGTCCAAAATCCAAAGTGCAACAGCCATAAAGCAGTTTAAAACAACGATACGTGTTAGCTGATAAACAGAGAAGTGGTTTGTGTTCTGGAAATCCTCCAATTCTCCCTGATATCTTGTGACACTCTTCATATCAATATACAAGATCTTGTTCTCAGTTAAAACCTGTAAAGACTTGTACTCAGATGTCTCAAAGAAGATAGAATGACTGCACCGAAATTGAATAAAGAATTAAGAAAAGCAAGCAAGTGCATTCAGAAGATCCTAACACACTACTATGTCTGTCAACACCAATGCACCTGAGCGCCGGTCAGTGTTGCCATGTCCAGTATGATGTCTGCAGAAAGATCTTTGCTTGCATATACAACACCATCAGAGAGCACCAGCCTCCCTTCAGCATCGGTGTTGTTTATCTCCACTGTTCTGAGAAATCATGGAAGCACACCTTAGTTACAGGCAAACTGCATTGCTGGTTAGGACACATGGAAGATGTTTTCATTGGCGAGCCAAAACTTACTTTCCGGAGTACAGAGTGTGTATATCATCTGGTCGAGTGGCTGTAGGTCCCACTGAGTTCTCAGCTAGGCAGAAAACCGCATGAAGATTGTCCTTAAAGCCCTGAGACATGCAACAGAAGTCAACATCAGAGCTTCAAACATGTTAAGGTTGCACCTGGTACTCACATCCGTTTTTTGCAATGCGATCACAAATACAGATGTAAACCGGTTACAAAATGTATTGTTCAGATGTCATCAGGGATGAATATGATTAATTTCACATTTGTAATGTCAACATGTAATGCATCACTCATGCCACACGTAATCACTGTACCAAAACAACAATCTACAATTTTAAAAGAAAACAACTGTCTGAATAAGCAAAAACCAGAAATGCTCAAAAATAGACTACAATTTAAAAAGTTGGGGTCAGTAAGGTTAATTTTTTCAGCAAGGATTTTTCAGCAAGGATGCATTTAATTGATCAAAAGTGACAGTAAAGACATTGCATCACTCATGCCACACGTAATCACTGTACCAAAACAACAATCTACAATTTTAAAAGAAAACAACTGTCTGAATAAGCAAAAACCAGAAATGCTCAAAAATAGACTACAATTTAAAAAGTTGGGGTCAGTAAGGTTAATTTTTTCAGCAAGGATTTTTCAGCAAGGATGCATTTAATTGATCAAAAGTGACAGTAAAGACATTTATAATGTTACAAATAAATGCTTCTTCAAGAAACGACCAAAAACACATCTGTTCCACCTTTATTTGACCCTCTAACTCTAGCACTTTCTATTCTATTTTAATTCTACTTTATCTATATTTATCTTCTCTTTTATTATTTAAAAAACAAAACAAAGAAACACTAGCTTTCTATATTTCTATTCTATCTACTTGTTTTTTTTGTGTGTGTGTGTGTAATAAATATATATATATATATATATATACACACACACACACCTTGCTACATGTACTACGTTAGGCTAACCGAGACTTGTTATTTGCACTTATATATTGTTGCTCTTTTGTTAGTTTTGACTGTCCTCATTTGTAAGTCGCTTTGGATAAAAGCGTCTGCTAAATGACTAAATATAAATGTTGATCTTTTCCCGGGAAAAAAAAAAAAAAAAGTGAAGCAGCACAACTGTTTTCAACATTGATAATGTTTCTTGAGCAGCAAATCAGTATTAGAACGATTTCTGAAAGATCGTGTGACACTGAGACTGGAGTAATGTTGCTGAAAATTCAGCTTTTTTATCACAGGAATAAGTAACATTAAACAATTAAAAGATATTAAAATATAAAAGGTATTTTAAATTGTAATAATACTTTACAATATTAGAGTTTTAAAAGCCTTTTTAATGGTGGTGAGCATAAGAGACTTCTGAATAGAGATTGAAAAAATCTTACCCACCCCAAACTTTTGAATGCTAGTGTATACAAGCACATGACTTCACACACCCTGAAAATGCATGCAGTCCTGAAATAAGACACCCTCCCATCAACAAAATATTACACGGTCACTGTGGATGGATTGGAGACACACATTAATACCAGGTGTAAAGTGCAAGCCGTTTTGGCTGCCCACTTGAGACAGGGGTTAGGACCTTTAATGTAGATAAGTTTAGCAGCCAGTAAATGAATATGATTAATTTCACATTTGTAATGTCAACATGTAATGCATCACTCATGCCACACGTAATCACTGTACCAAAACAACAATCTACAATTTTAAAAGAAAACAACTGTCTGAATAAGCAAAAACCAGAAATGCTCAAAAATAGACTACAATTTAAAAAGTTGGGGTCAGTAAGGTTAATTTTTTCAGCAAGGATTTTTCAGCAAGGATGCATTTAATTGATCAAAAGTGACAGTAAAGACATTTATAATGTTACAAATAAATGCTTCTTCAAGAAACGACCAAAAACACATCTGTTCCACCTTTATTTGACCCTCTAACTCTAGCACTTTCTATTCTATTTTAATTCTACTTTATCTATATTTATCTTCTCTTTTATTATTTAAAAAACAAAACAAAGAAACACTAGCTTTCTATATTTCTATTCTATCTACTTGTTTTTTTTGTGTGTGTGTGTGTGTATATATATATATACACACACACACACACACACACCTTGCTACGTGCACTGGGTTAGGCTAACCGAGACTTGTCATTTGCACTTATATATTGTTGCTCTTTTGTTAGATTTGAC